>NC_135187.1:10955305-11257055 GCF_041146795.1 Maylandia zebra
CTAGTCAATTTTCTCCCTGTAGGACTCGCTCATCATCAAAAAAAAAACCAACAGCAATTCAAGACCAAATCATATTCAAATCAACTCTCAACTCAAAGGTATTTAAAGACAAGTAGCATGCACTTGAAGAACTACAAAGGAAAAATAACCTATAGAGCATAATGAAAACAACAGTCACACTTTCTTTCAATCGTTATCACATTATTACATGATATGCTGCACATATTGCACAAACCTGACCAGACTGAGTCTTCAAAAAAAATTCAGGTCCTGGTTTAAAGCTGACAATAATAAGAGTAAAATGTTTTCTTAAACCTAACCTTTGTGCTTCAGTCCTGTGGAAACTCAACCATAGCTTTTAATACTATCACTTCAGAAACCCTTTTCATCTTTCAACAGTGTAATTGTATTAAAACTGAAACAAATCCTGCTGATAGCGACATCAGAGCAGAAGAGGCTTTTATGTGGCGTGCCGGAGAACGTGGGAAAACACTGAACTTTGTGGTGTAATTTGAAAAACGTGGGAAATTAGGGAATGAGTGTGACATTAGCAATGCAAATAAATATGATCGATTTTTCTTTCAGTGTGACATAATAGCATCAAAATGTGCATGCATGCAAGACAAACTATATCACATCATCACTTTTGTTGCATAAAATAAAGCGTAGCAGGTAATTTGGTTTACAAACTTTATTTTAGAGCAACTTATACAGGATGGGCAGCAATTCCTCACAGATATGAACACAGTATACTGCAGTAAATTGCATTTGCGTGCAGCTCACTGGCTGAGATCCCATTTCAATGTCAGCAACTAGATCAGAATTTATTCTTATCACAGTACACCTCATATTACAATGCATTTTAGCCTGATAAGGTATCAGGGTACAGATCACAGCTTGGTGTCTTCATGTCAGCAGTAGTAAAACATGCAGTGTTTTGATGAATATATTGAAAAGATCAGTGTTCAGATCAGTGTTCTCCCGAAAATAGAGTGAAGCAAGGCTAATATGCACCAGAAAACAAACAAACAAACAAAAACTTTTCCTAATACGATGATCATAGTACTGCAATCATTTACTTTCATGTTAAACCGTTATACAAACAGATACATGGGCTTTAAACTCTCACACTGAGACTGACAGTTATTTTAGATACTTTTTCAAGTCTGGTAAAGTGATGGTAAGTAAACAGACAACTTGCTAAATTTCACCAGCAGTATGTGGTATTAAATGTAGTCAGACATTTCAAACTGAGCCTATTCCCTCATTTCACTTTGGAGATGATGAGATCTTCTCTGCACATCTTCTTTTCGTGACTTTTACACAAATTGGAAATGGCTAAACAACACAGACACATGAAAGCTGCAGGCTGTGTTGTGCTCCACACAGATTACATATTATATTTACAGAAGAGAGACAGTGCATATTGTCATATAGCGTCTGGATTAGCACAAAACATGGAGATATACTGTTTGTTGCTATTGCTGTATCTGCATTCAGCCTGAGCATTAAGATATACTCCATGTGTGTAGAAATATTGTATAATTGAGTGTAGAAAACAAATTTGAGATGAAAACCTGCTTGTTTTATAAAGAAGGATACCAAACAGAGGGGGAAAAGTGTAAATAGAAATAAGAGGGCTGAAGGACCGAGAGTGTCAAATCTTTTTTGTTTATTATATCATAAAAAGTGTGGTCTGTACAGCGCCTGTTGTCCTTGGAGTGGACAATTTGGAGAAGGACCTCACAGAGTGATTGTTGCTCATGAAGCACAACTGGGGAGCAATCCTTCGTCCAGTAGATGTTGGTGTGTGTAGGATAACTTGCATTGAAATTGTAGAACAAAGAGAAAAATAACATGAAATCAAGGAGCTCACAGTTGTCACCAACAAGGACATTCAAACACGAAGGACCCAAAGGAAGAAGAAGAGGGGCAATTTGGGTAAATGCAGGAGAAAATCTGTGACCAGGAGAAGCCAGAAAAGTGAAAATCAATGTCCATTTCATGAGAATTATCAACATTAAAAAAAAAAGACCCAGTGTTACTTGGTGCTCTGCTTTTAATGGTTATTTCAAGTTTGTTATTGCAAAAAAACCTCATTTTTCTATTGATCTTTGGTATGATTAATGGCTCTAGATATAATAGCGGTGAGCTGCAGCATTGAGAGTAAGCTATTAAGTGGATTCAAGATTCAAGATGTTAAAAGTCAGTCTGGTTATAAAAATACAATTGAAAGATTTAAACTGAAAGGCTCCAACATGATGTGCAACAATATAAAAAAACAACAGAAATTAAAAACAGCAGCTAAAATACTGTTAATGCAGGAAACAAATGGATTAAAAAAATATTACAAAAGGTAACCCTGCATACATAAAGAAGGTAATACACAGAGATGACGTGCACATGTGCAGTATGTATTGCTCATGTGTTATGTGCACTTGTTATTTATTCAATAGTTTTATAGCCCGTAAGGGGAGAAAAAAATAACATTCCTTAGTCTGCTGGTGTGCGGTGTTTGGATTCTATATCAAATAGCAGACGGCATCAGGGAGAGCAGGCTGTTGTGTAGATGGGATAGGTCCTTTAAAATTCTCATGGCCTTCCCCATCGCTGTGTGCTGAGTCGTTTGCACCACTCTCTCAAGGTCCTTAAAATCGTCACTGGTGCAGTTATCATACTAAGTGGTGAAACCACCTATCAGAAGGCTCTTTGGTGTCCCTAAGGCTGCCCTCAACCTGTAATCTACTAAGACCTCCGTCTTGTCTTGGAAACATTCAGGTATAGATGGTTGCTTTTGCACCACATTTCGAGGGCAGTTGCCTCCTCCCTGTAGATGTCTCATCACCTTGTTGAATCAATTTCACAAATGCTGTGTCATCTGCAAACTTCACAATGATGTTAGTGGCCTTTGTCATGCACTCATGGGTGTATCAATCAATGCTCTAGCAAATGTAAAATGCTCTGTAGTTGCATTAAGTGGAGTTGTCAAATTCATTAACAAGTTTAACGAATTAAAACTCATTAACTTACTCTAAGGAATTTTACCCAAAGTGCAATTTAAGGACATTTCTCATTCAGCCATGTGCAAATGCAGCAGGGCGGCCATGCAAAGCATTGGGCTAACTTTCAGGAGAGTTAGGAGTCACTATTTATAGTTTATTTGATGTGTAAATCAAGTTGTATCTAAGACGATAAGATCATTGCGATATATGAGCATCCAAGCCTCTGGTAAGCCCTGCCAAAACTTTCCAACCATAAGATTTATTACCAAGAAGCATCGTTACAACAAAAAAAATAATCGACTAAACACTGATTTCTTTACTTTTTGTGTAAGTATAAACACATATTTGGGAAGGATTTAAAGTTGAATTATGTGAAACAGGATATTTGTATAAATGAAGCCCTGGGTCGTCTTCTACCGATATGTGTACAAGCTTCTACTCCACATTTTTATGAAAAAAAAGAAATATGGTAACACATTTTTTCATCATTTGTTCATTTAATGTTCACCTGAAATATTCCTCACTACATTTTCCAGGTTTCATGCATGAAAACTGCTTAAATTCCAACCATAGGGGCACGAGGGAGAGGAAGATGGAGGAATACTTTGAAATAGGTAAAAAATATCTGAAGCATAAGAAGGACGAATCTGAGAAAATGCAGGCGAAGTTGTGTATATGCAAAGCAGCGAACGTTAAGCCAAATAAAAGCACGTATAAGACAAGAAGACAAATGCAAAAAGTTGCAGATGATAATGAGGAAGGTGGATGTCCAGCTACACTGTCAGCTCCTGACTTACCCTTTCAACATGGAGGTCAGTGCTATCATCCTATGTGAGGAAGAGGGGGGGTTACAGAAATGAGGAAGGAGCCCTTTTGTAATGGTTTAATATAGAACCCGTAGCACCCCACTCGTTCTGGCTTTTCTCTCCCATCCTATCATTTCTCTCTCCCTCCATCTCATCTCTCTATCTCCCAGACAGTCGTTCATCTTCCTCTGTGTGCCGCGTTCCCATTTGTTCTCTCTTGACATGGCCTTTTACCTCAGATCCAATTCCCACTATTTTAATCGAGACAGAATCACATTATGGGGGGGCTCCTGCTCCTGTTGGGAAGCGTGTGTCTGTTTGTGTGTCTGTGTGTATGTGTGACCAACCTTTTTGTGTTGTGAAGTCTGAATACGTTTTATGCTTGACTCACCTAATTGGCCTTGTGTTAGTGTGTTTTAGATGTCTCTGTGTACTATTATTACTATTATACCTTTATTTGTACGCGTGTGTTCATTTTGGACATAAAGTACGGATTATGTACATATTGTGACTCTAACACTTTAAATAATGTAGACGAAATAATGTTTCCTATTCTTTTTTGATATAGACAGTTTCCTTTAATCAACTTTCCTCTCTTTTATTGAGTTTTTGTCCTCCATAGACTTCAAAAACCACAAAAGGCAAAAGAAAACAACTATAATTGAATTGAAAGAGTGAGATAATCTGTCACCCATTTTATGTCTCTGATAGATATGATTGGCTGCATTTATGAGAGTGTGAATGTTATCTGATTGGCTTGATACCTACGTGTGTATGTGTAAGCCACACGACAAACACAATGTGTGTGTTTTTTTTCTTTTTTTGTTTAGCTCTTCTGGCCTCATATCCCGTACTATTCTTTGGCAGATGGAGCAACAGAAAGGGCAGGTGGAGAAGAAAAGGCGGGTGTGTTGTGGGCTTGTGTGAGATGTGATATCAGTTTCACTGAGTTTATCACAGGAAAAAAATCCCTCCACCTTTTATTCACTTCATCTAATCCTCCTCCCATCAGTAGAGTTTCTATTATATTATTGTTATTTCCTTGTTTTTGCCACACAGCTTTTATGTAGACTTTTGTCAGGCGATATGGGACTTTAACTGTAATCACTGAATATGAGTGTGACTGTTTTATCTAGCTGTGTGTTAGCCCTGCTATAGCCTGCTGACCTGTCCATGGTGTACCCTGCCAATCAGCTAGGACAGCCTCCAGCCCTGAATTGGACAAGCATTTAGGAAAGTGGATGGATTTTTTTGTGACTTTCAAGGACCAGTATACAAATTCCTTCATGAATATTGAATGGATAAAATATCAAATAATAAAGAAATGAATCCAAGAATCATTCAAGATGGATAGAAACTAAGTTGAAAGTTAATGTTGTTACATATGATGCATTATATAAACCAGACATTCTTGCACAATGCTATAAAGTTGACTTGGAGTCCAAATACTTGCATACAATTGGTCATCAGTTAAGAAATTTAAAAAAAAAAGCTAAGTAATATTGGTCCATTCTGAGCTTTTCTTTAATTGCGTGTGATTTCTAAATATGTAAATATTTAATTAGTTTACACGCAGTCCTGTTAATTCCATATATAAGGAGGGATGTTCTTGTAGTAGGTTACACTTAAGCCACCTTATAGTTTAAAGTGTATGGCAACAAAAACAGCAACTGTTACCTTTCTACAAGTCAGCTCTCGACCTTCTATGAACAAGTCTCCCGAGGCCTGTAATATAAAGCAGGATTTGGGCTTATTCAGGTCAATTTAGGGCTAATACTGGGTTTTCTGTACTAAAAAAATGGTTTACTTCTTAACTAGTTGGCTCTAGAGCAGGTTATGTTCAAGAACAATAGCTATGAAATCACTGCCTACTCACCAATCAATTCTGAATATAAGATCACCATTCCTGGCAGATTTCTTGGACCTATAGCAGTGTCTAAAGTTTTTGAATAGCGACTCAGTTCTTTGTGTTTCCCTTATGTATACCTTATATCAACCTTATATTAATTTACATGTGTAATTATTATTTTAAACTGTGTTGGTGTCTTATTAATACTTTTTACTGTTTTACATTTTCAAAACATGCTCAACAGGTTGTAACGTCTGTATCTTAGCAAGTGGAAATGTTTCAGCTATCAAAACATTTAGAAACTATACACGTCAAAGCTTTTGTGAACAAAGCATCACCTCCTGATGACACTCGACTCAACTTGGTGAAAAGTGTATACAGTCAGACTCCCCGGGGCTGGGAAGTGACTGGCAGCTGGCTGTCAGCAGGCTGGGGGCGGCAAGTCTGAGCGGCTCTATCTGTATATTTAATCTTTAGGCTCTTTAGGCTACTTTCAGACCGTTAAACACCACTGGTGCTGCAGCTGATAGGAAATAGAAAACACACACTCTGCCTCAACTATACGCGCACTGCATTTCGGCCATAAAAGTTGGACTGCAGGATTTTGCTTTTATAAACCGACACACTGGTAAAACTCCATTCTATGTTGCCACTGCCTGTGTGAAATCTCTTCACATCTAGCCAAGTGAAAATATTATGGTAATTTTTTTCTCTGGCAGAGTTTGTGGTGTATAGTTTCATCCTTTTATATGGAAACAGTGTGATAAAATGACATGAAATAATATCTTTCTGTTGTTGTTAGCTGGGTTGTGATCATTCAGAAGACATGGTTTCTCAGAATATGGACTCCACGGGATGTAATGCATATATTTGTCTCTCTGTTGAAAGAACGATAGATAATGAGGACAAGAAGGAGCACGCTCCTTTTGTGTAAAGTTGTTTCAGATGATGCTGTGTGTCTTTAGTGTTATCTTCAGTGCTCATATCATTTATTTTAAAACATGGCTGTGTCTACTCTAAAAGCCACGCAAGAAGAAGAAGCTGAAAGGAGACAGAGAGAATGGGGCCCTGTTGTTGAGATTAGTCTCATCCAGAGCGCTAAGACCATACCCTCTCCATGTGTCTTTGCTGATATAAACAATAGATATCTTTTCGTTGGATGAAGTGGAGACAGGGATAAATGAATAGAGACAACAAGTGTTTCCCTGCTGTGTTGACTTAGTGTGTGTCTGTAGCACTTTCTTTTCTGTCTATGTGGGTATAAAGCATTGATAACATCTGTATATTAAAAGAAAGCAAGAAAGTGGCATGATACAGACAGAGAAAATGAGTGTCCTCCACTTGCGTTTGTAATAGTGTCCTCAAGCTGAGGTAGTCCGTCAGTGTGGGCTGGATAAATTTGTAATTGGATAAGAGCTTTAAGCCCCGAGTCCAGATAAGAGCCGGTTATGTAAGATTAATTTAGTGATACAGCTCTTTTGGGGAGATTGAAATGAGAAAAAAAAAAAAAAAAAAAGTAGGGGCTCCAGAAATGACCACATTTAATATGCCATCCCTAGAATAGCAATTCATCTTCTATTTTCTGCAGTTTTTTTTTGATAAAATCTCTTGTTTAATGCAAAGTGAGGAGTTGCTGATTGCACTAAAACTGTACAAAACACCTGCTCTTGCAAAATGACTTATGAAACGGCAGGGGGAAAAAAATGATACAACCAAGACCAAGTAGTGTAAGAAAAGGAGGGATATAAGAAAGAAATTGGGGCACAGATGAAAGATAAAGCCCAAACTGCAGTGTAAAATATGAGTATAATAAAGGATTTGTGCTGTGTTTCTACTTTCAATCTCATCAGATCACACTTCCATTACATTCCTGGGAGGTGACTTCAGTCAAATCTTGCCTTTCTAATGCACCTGTCTGCAGGCTTTTAGGTGCTATAATACTTCATGTGATTGAATGTATGTGCATTAGTGTTTGAAAACGTGTGTGAATGTGTGAGAGAGAAAGAGCTTTCATGGAGTACACTTACCAGAGTTACTGTTTGTGATAATGGGTCTTGGTATGAATGGGTTCAGCTGATATTTTTGACCCATTGGAGTATCTTTATGGTTTTAAAGCTGCTCTCTGGCCTCTGTGGATGCTTCACTAAACAAAACTGTTAACTTTTTAAAGGTGGACTCCACAGGTTCTAACAAGGTGGCTTTATTACAGAAAACCCTTAATGCATTTAGACATGGAGACATGGTCGAGATGATCTACTGAAGTTCAAACTGAGCATCAGAATAGGGAAGAAAGGTCATTTAAGTGATTTTGAATTTGGCATGGTTGTTGGTGCCAGACATGTTTCAGAATCTGCTGATCTACTGGGATTTTCCCACAGAGCCACCTCTGGGGTTTACAAGGAATGGCCCTAAAAAGAGAAAAGACTTTAGTGAGTGGCAGTTCTCTGGGTAACTTGTTGATGTAAGAATTCAGAAGAGAACAATAAGACCTCTTTGACCCTATAAAGAGGCAACAGGCAACAAATAACTACTCATTACAACCAAGTTATGCAGAAGAGCATCTCTGAAGGCAGAAGAGCAGGACACTGAGGTTACAGTTTGTGCAGGCTCACCAAAATTGTACAGTAGGTACTAATGGAAACACGTTTATACACCACAGTGGTGTTTAAAAGGTCTACTGGGGTAATGTCGCTGACCATGTTCATCTCTTGATCAGCTACTGTAGTGTACTCATCTTCTGATGCTTCAAATCATCAAATCAAACTGGTTTCTTGAACACAGCAATGAGTTGGCCTAACAGTCACAAGATCTCAGTCAAAGCACATTTGTGGTGAATTGGCATCATGGATGTACAGCTGACAAATCTGCAGCAACTGTGTGATGCTATGATGTCCAATGGACCAAAGTCTGAGGAATGTTTCCACCACCTTGTTGAATCTATGCCATGAAGAGCTGAAGCAGTCCTCAAGGCAAAAGAGGCAAGTGCTACAAAGTTGCAACTAATAAGGTGGTTGGTTAAAATACAGTGGTCCCTCACTAAAACGCGGTTCACCTTTCGCAGCCTCGCTGTTTCGCTGATTTTTTTTTTTTTTGTTGTGCAATTTTGCATGCTTAAAAAAAAAAAATTATTAAAATTATTTTTTTTTTTTTTACAGTGCATTGTGTTCTGCGTCCTGGCTGTAGACCATTGTCAATCAATCTCGTGCCGTGTATCCTGTCCAGTACAGAATGCGTTCAGCTTGTCAAACATACATAAATCTTTCATCGCTAGCAGTGTGAGTCTGAAGTGCTATACTGTATGTTTGTAAGTTTTCTCCCCAACAAACAAAACAATGTCGACGAAACGTTTTGCACCGTCAAAGGCACCTGTGGTAGCACCCAAAAGGCAGAAGAAGATGCTAACCATCGCACAAAAAGTTGGACTTTTGGACATGCTAAAGGAAGGTAGAAGTTACTGTATTTTTCAGACCATAAGGTGCACCGGATTATAAGGTGCATTAAGCGAAACAAAACAGTCAGATAAGTCAAACTTTACTCAACTCATTCTTCTTGCTTCCTCTGCTTCTGTACCATTGATTCATTAATGTTGAATTCCCTCGCAGATGCTCTATTCCCATGTTCTGGACCTGAAAACAGGCTTTGATCTTTGGTTTCATTCTATAATACTGGACTTATTTTTCTATGACAGTTTGAACTTTGTGTCATGAATCGCCGTGCGGCAGGCAGGAGTAGGACCCAAAATGCAGGACTCACAGGCACGAGGGGATGAACTCAAAACTCAGCTTTATTTTCCGGCAGAACCAAATATACAAACTTAAACTAAACTGGGAAACCAAACTAAGAACTCACAGAGAGACACAGGGAGATCCACACACGGCATGAGGGACGACGTCACGCTGAACAGAGGGAGACGCAGACAGAAATACACAGAGGGTTAACGAGGGGAGTGGGAACACACGGGGAACACAGGTGACACTGATAACCATAACGAGACAGGGCGGGGTGAACTGAACACTGACGGGAGAGGTGAAACAAGGAGCACAGAGGTTCAGACAGGAGGAGAGAGAGCACGAGTAGAACACCAACGTAACAGGCAGGGGAAACACGGAATAAACACGAAAGGGGACGAGGGCTCATGAATACATAGAGGGCACACAGGGGGAAGAGAGAGCACGGGGAGAACTTAGACATGATGGGCAGGGGAAGCATGGAATAAAACATAAGGAGAGACGAGGGCTCACAGATACACAGAGGGGCACACAGGGAGACATGAAGGGCAAGGGATCAAAACTAGAAGCCACGGAATAAATCACACAAGTACAATAATACGAAAATCACAAAGAACTAAAAACGCTGGGTCAGGAGACCCAGGACCGTGACAGTACCCCCCCCTCAAGGGCTGGCTCCAGACAGCCCAAACACAGAAAAACAAAACCAAACAGAAACCAACCCAGGGCGGGCGGCGGGGGCCCAGGACGGAGGGCTCGGAACAGAAAACAAAGAGCACAGAAAACACCGGAGCCCAAGAAAACAACCCAAAACACAGAGCAGTTCAGGGGGCCGACCGTGCGGAAGGCAACGGCGGAGACGCGGAAACAGTTCAGGAGGCCGACCGTGCGCAAGGCAACGGCGGCGGCGACGACGGAGCAGTTCAGGAGGCCGACCGCGCGGAAGGCAGCGGCGGCGGCGACGACGGAGCAGTTCAGGAGGCCGACCGCGCGGAAGGCAGCGGCGGCGGCGACGACGGAGCAGTTCAGGAGGCCGACCGCGCGGAAGGCAGCGGCGGCGGCGACGACGGAGCAGTTCAGGAGGCCGACCGCGCGGAAGGCAGCGGCAGCGGCGGCCCTCCAGTCCCAGGCGTGCCGGCCATGGCCCGGTGGGCGCAGGGCCAGACGAGGCGGCAGAAGCGGAGGCTGGACCAGACGAGGCGGCAGAAGCGGAGGCTGGACCAGACGAGGCGGCAGAAGCGGAGGCTGGACCAGACGAGGCGGCAGAAGCGGAGGCTGGACCAGACGAGGCGGCAGAAGCGGAGGCTGGACCAGACGAGGCGGCTGATGAGGGTGCTGGACCAGACGAGGCTGCGGCAGACGAGGGTGCTGGACCAGACGAGGCTGCGGCAGACGAAGCAGCTGATGAGGAGGCTGCGGCAGACGAAGCAGCTGATGAGGAGGCTGCGGCAGACGAAGCAGCTGATGAGGAGGCTGCGGCAGACGAAGCAGCTGATGAGGAGGCTGCGGCAGACGAAGCAGCTGATGAGGAGGCTGCGGCAGACGAAGCAGCTGATGAGGAGGCTGCGGCAGACGAAGCAGCTGATGAGGAGGCTGCGGCAGACGAAGGCTCTGATGAGGAGGCTGCGGCAGACGAAGGCTCTGATGAGGAGGCTGCGGCAGACGAAGGCTCTGATGAGGAGGCTGCGGCAGACGAAGGCTCTGATGAGGAGGCTGCGGCAGACGAAGGCTCTGATGAGGAGGCTGCGGCAGACGAAGGCTCTGATGAGGAGGCTGCGGCAGACGAAGGCTCTGATGAGGAGGCTGCGGCAGACGAAGGCTCTGATGAGGAGGCTGCGGCAGACGAAGGCTCTGATGAGGAGGCTGCGGCAGACGAAGGCTCTGATGAGGAGGCTGCGGCAGACGAAGGCTCTGATGAGGAGGCTGCGGCAGACGAAGGCTCTGATGAGGAGGCTGCGGCAGACGAAGGCTCTGATGAGGAGGCTGCGGCAGACGAAGGCTCTGATGAGGAGGCTGCGGCAGACGAAGGCTCTGATGAGGAGGCTGCGGCAGACGAAGGCTCTGAAGAGGAGGCTGCGGCAGACGAAGGCTCTGAAGAGGAGGCTGCGGCAGACGAAGGCTCTGAAGAGGAGGCTGCGGCAGACGAAGGCTCTGAAGAGGAGGCTGCGGCAGACGAAGGCTCTGAAGAGGAGGCTGCGGCAGACGAAGGCTCTGAAGAGGAGGCTGCGGCAGACGAAGGCTCTGAAGAGGAGGCTGCGGCAGACGAAGGCTCTGAAGAGGAGGCTGCGGCAGACGAAGGCTCTGAAGAGGAGGCTGCGGCAGACGAAGGCTCTGAAGAGGCTGCAGCAGACGAAGGCTCGGAGGCCGGGCCAGGCGAGGTTGCAGAGGCTGAGGCCGGGCCAGGCGAGGTTGCAGAGGCCGAGGCCGGGCCAGGCGAGGTTGCAGAGGCCGAGGCCGGGCCAGGCGAGGTTGCAGAGGCCGAGGCCGGGCCAGGCGAGGTTGCAGAGGCCGAGGCCGGGCCTGGCGAGGTTGCAGAGGCCGAGGCCGGGCCAGGCGAGGTTGCAGAGGCCGAGGCCGGGCCAGGCGAGGTTGCAGAGGCCGAGGCCGGGCCAGGCGAGGTTGCAGAGGCCGAGGCCGGGCCAGGCGAGGTTGCAGAGGCCGAGGCCGGGCCAGGCGTAGCAGAAGCACAGGCGGATGTAGCTGGGCCAGGTGATGACGAGGCGGTCGCAGATGGCGGCTGGACAGGCTCCTCGGGCCCTCCAGCTGATGCGGCGTGAGGCTGAACGGGCCCCTCGGACCCTCCAGCGGAGACAGGAGGCTGAACGGGCCCCTCGGACCCTCCAGCGGAGACAGGAGGCTGAACGGGCCCCTCGGACCCTCCAGCGGAGACAGGAGGCAGAACGGGCCCCTCGGACCCTCCAGCGGAGACAGGAGGCTGAACGGGCCTCTCGGACCCTCCAGCGGAGACAGGAGGCTGAACGGGCCTCTCGGACCCTCCAGCGGAGACAGGAGGCTGAACGGGCCCCTCGGACCCTCCAGCGGAGACAGGAGGCTGAACGGGCCCCTCGGACCCTCCAGCGGAGACAGGAGGCTGAACGGGCCCCTCGGACCCTCCAGCGGAGACAGGAGGCTGAACGGGCCTCTCGGACCCTCCGGCGGAGACAGGAGGCTGAACGGGCCTCTCGGACCCTCCGGCGGAGACAGGAGGCTGAACGGGCCTCTCGGACCCTCCAGCGGAGACAGGGAGGTGCTGGCCGGGCTCACTGGAACCCCCAGCGGACGAGGTAGATGGCGGCGTGGGAGCCGCGGAGTCCTGGATGAGCTCATCCGAGCTTCCAGCAGGAGCTGATGTAGAGCCAGAGAGGATTGGGACCCCGGGCTCAATGTTAAGCTGGCTAGAAAACCGCACTGCTACGGGGAACTGGGCCAAAGGTTCAGGTGCGAGCCGAGCTGCTGGACACACGGGGACCTGAGCTGCTGGACACACGGGGACCTGAGCTGCTGGACACACGGGGACCTGAGCTGCTGGACACACGGGGACCTGAGCTGCTAACGGTGGAGAAGTAAATGACTGCACAGGGGACTGAACTGATGTCTGTAGTAACGGTGGTGGTGAGAGTGAAGTCGGTGGTGGAGTTAATGACTTCACAGGGGAATGAACTAGAGGTAGTGACGGTTGTGGTGCTGGTGGTTGAGTGGGTGACTGTGCTAAAGGAGGCTGCACTGGGGACACCGGAGACTGCACTGGGGACACCGGAGACTGCACTGGGGACACCGGAGACTGCACTGGGGACACTGGAGACTGCACTGATGGTTGTAGTGGAGGTGTAACGGGTGAAGGAGTGGCTGAAGTGGCTGTGGGTCGGACGGCTAGTGGCTCAGCTACAGGGTATGGCAACGGCAGGGCTATGGGTTGAATGACTGGCTGAGTAGCAGCCTGAGTGGCTGGGTGTAGTGACGGTTGTGGTGGAAGAGAAACAGGTGGCAGTGTGGATGATGGAGCTAAGGGCGACTGAGTGGCAGACCGAACTGATGACTGAAGCGATGGTAGAAGTGAAAATGGAGCTTGTGGTGGAGTTAATGGCTGAGCTAACGGGGACACAGGAGACTGAACTGAGGGTGGCTGCGAGGGAGCTAACGGAGCTGTGAAGGACTGCGAGGGAGCTAACGGAGCTGTGAAGGGCTGCGAGGGAGCTAACGGAGCTGTGAAGGGCTGCGAGGGAGCTAACGGAGCTGTGAAGGGCTGCGAGGGAGCTAACGGAGCTGTGAAGGGCTGCGAGGGAGCTAACGGAGCTGGGACGGGCTGCGAGGGAGCTGGCTGAGCTGGGATGGGCTGCGAGGGAGCTGGCTGAGCTGGGACGGGCTGCGAGGGAGCTAACTGAGCTGGGACGGGCTGCGAGGGAGCTGGCTGAGCTGGGATGGGCTGCGAGGGAGCTGGCTGAGCTGGGACGGGCTGCGAGGGAGCTAACTGAGCTGGGACGGGCTGCGAGGGAGCCGACTGAGCTTTTGGTAGCACAACAGGTGAATTAGAAGGCTGAATGTCCGGCTGTGGGGTGGCGCGTCGGCGGCGTGAATGCCGTTTCTTTTTTGATGATGGCTCTGACGGGCTGAGCGGCTCCACATCCGGCCCTTCAGGCAGGTGGGTAGTAGCAGCTGGGGGATGAAGGTGGAGCTCGTTGCGGATTAAATCCTGTTCGAGTGGGTGGAGCGCACTGAGTAGCCAGGGAAGACCAGAGAACAAGCGCTGTAGTTTGGTTTCCACAGCACGGCGAAATTCCTTCCCCTCATGTTCGAGCCACAGATGCAGGAGTCTTTCCACGGAGTAGATTATGTCCAGACGCAGTTCTTCTGGTGGGTTGAGTGCTGCTGGGTCCATATCTGGTGACGTCGTACTGTCATGAATCGCCGTGCGGCAGGCAGGAGTAGGACCCAAAATGCAGGACTCACAGGCACGAGGGGATGAACTCAAAACTCAGCTTTATTTTCCGGCAGAACCAAATATACAAACTTAAACTAAACTGGGAAACCAAACTAAGAACTCACAGAGAGACACAGGGAGATCCACACACGGCATGAGGGACGACGTCACGCTGAACAGAGGGAGACGCAGACAGAAATACACAGAGGGTTAACGAGGGGAGTGGGAACACACGGGGAACACAGGTGACACTGATAACCATAACGAGACAGGGCGGGGTGAACTGAACACTGACGGGAGAGGTGAAACAAGGAGCACAGAGGTTCAGACAGGAGGAGAGAGAGCACGAGTAGAACACCAACGTAACAGGCAGGGGAAACACGGAATAAACACGAAAGGGGACGAGGGCTCATGAATACATAGAGGGCACACAGGGGGAAGAGAGAGCACGGGGAGAACTTAGACATGATGGGCAGGGGAAGCATGGAATAAAACATAAGGAGAGACGAGGGCTCACAGATACACAGAGGGGCACACAGGGAGACATGAAGGGCAAGGGATCAAAACTAGAAGCCACGGAATAAATCACACAAGTACAATAATACGAAAATCACAAAGAACTAAAAACGCTGGGTCAGGAGACCCAGGACCGTGACACTTTGAGTGTTTAAACAAGAGAGAAAAGTGTGAAAATGTATAAAGTGTGTAGTGAGGGGTTTTACAGCCTTAAAACATTTATAGTAATTGTAAAAAAAATAAAGCTGACTACTTTGTGGATTTTACCTTACTCCCACGATAAACAAGGGACCACTGTACAGCAAACAGGCACTTAACTCTTACCATAAAGGCTGAAATCATGAACAACATCCTTTTCTTTATATAAACATAACAACATCTACTCTGTTATAACATTGTTAATTCTCCTTTTTAAATTTCTAAAGATACTATGTTTCTTTCCCTATTTTTCTAGTATTTATAAAAGATTATGTGATGTAAATTCCTTAAATTGCAATTATGGATCAGTAGGAAGTTTCCAGTACATCTGGCAACATACTGGAAGCCAAGTCAAACCATAAGCAAAATCTTTGACACTTGGTTGACACAGCATTTTCTGCTCACCGTATAACATACTGCTTGGCACAAGTGGAACAGTGAAACTGCATGGGTGCAGCTTTGTCTTTGTAGACACACTATTGATGATCACAGGAGAAAGTGTATTTCTTGCAAGTACTTCCTACAGTTTCTCCGACTATATTTCCTCTGTGAAATGCCCTGATAGAAACCCCTGCAGATAGTTTAGATTTTATTCATTACTTAAGGTTCCACTCTTATAGAACAGCAGTGAATATATTTTTATGGTGCTGAGTGTGTTTAAAATATTGCCTTCAATATTAGACTAGATTTAGGTAATTTCCCTGCTTTTTTCACTACAAATGATATTTGACTCACCTCCATGGTTTATATGGCAACATAGAAAAACAAAAAGATCACCAAGCCTATTATATTGGAATAACTTAGATAAAGATATCTTTTTATGTAATTGGGTCGAGCTAATTTGATTTCATACAATGTCCTCACATGTAACTAAACTTAGTTATCTATAACTATCTGTAATGTGTAGTGCACAGTACAATATGTGTCTTTTTGTCAAAAATAGGTGTGTTTGTTCATCGAGCTCTTCTCTCTCTGCTGGCTATGTGTATAACCTATCACTGTCTCTATCTGTGTGTGTGTGTGTGTGTGTGTGTGTGTGTGTGTGTGTGTGTGTGTGTGTGTGTGTGGCGGTACACTGGGCCCTCCCATGAGGTGGCAATGAGAGTGAATGAGCACTTCCTCCCCCACAGTGTCCGAAGGGACTAGCATCTGTCAGTGTGATGCACTCTCAACTGGTACAAACTCCATTACCCAATGTCCTGCTTCTCTGTCACTGTCAGCAACCCTCCCAGCAACCACACTGGGTGGTACCAGATACACACACACACACACACACACACACACACACACACACACACACACATATATATATATATATATATATATATATATATATATATATATATATATATATATATATATATATATATATATATATAACACAGCCTAGAACACACACGCAGGGACACAGGGCCAGTTGCAAACACGTGCAGGTGATCAATATGGTAAGTAGTGAGTAAAATGACTCACATATATATATGCACATATACAAACACTCGCATTGCAACACACACAGAGAGAAAGGTGGAACATTTGGGACCTCGGTCAGCACTCTCGTGAAGATTACCCACAGATTACCCTCTCCCTGCTGTCTATCTATCTCTGTGATTCTCACACGCTCATTGACTCACTCATTCACTCTGTAGCCTGTATTTGCACACATACGGGTACGCGCACCACACTCCTACACATTACCTTGACAAGTGCCCATTCAAGCCCCTCTCTCCCTCTCTATATTTCCAGAAGGGCTCTGTATAATGGCTGCACAAGTCCAGAGAGCTTTTTCTACAAGCACTTCTGTAGCTCTTTCATTAACGAACACCCAGCTCAGTCAGCTTTGAAACCTAAAATTCAGTGTTTTCGTATATGTGTTTGAAAGTATTTCAGACTTTAAAATGCAAAGATTTGTAAGATATGCAAGACTTCTTAATTAAAAAAATACTTATGACAAATGTACACACAAGTGTTCTATTTCTTGTATGAATCACTACATAGGAAGCCTGGTTTAATTTTTATGTGTACTTGGAACGAAAATGATAAGGTGGATGTTTCTTGCATGCTTCTTAGTTTAACCCTTTAATGTATGAATTATGACAACCTCAATCAGGATTTTTATTCATCTTTAGGAATGAAAAGATGAATAAAAATACTCAAGAAAAATCCTGACTGAGGTTGTCATAATTCATGCACAACAGGTTTAAAGAACAATAACAATAATTATGATGAAACACGTCATACATCTGTAGTAACACTAAACGACCAATGGGTGGCAGGGCATGGAGTGACACATCAGTGTCCAACGTAGTGGTTTATGTGCAAGTATACCACGAACACTGAAACAAATACAAGAAAACAGCCTTTGAATAGCTGTGCACTGTAGTGACCACTATGCATAAAAGGGTTAAAAATAAGTCTTTTTATAAGAAAGAACAAGCAAGACATTATCAAAACAACCACCTTTTGAAGCAAAAGCAGTGGAAACTGTTGTATGATGGAACCAACACTAACATCCTGGCCTGAAATTAAAAACTAAATCAACTTACACCATTGCGAGTAAAATCTTCATTTTCTGCAAGGCTGGGAATCAGCAGTTAGATGTTGAAACCACAGACGGATTAAAAGATGGACATGGCCACAGTGACGCCACCCACTGGTTTGCGAAAATCCTATTATGAAACCTCGAGTTGAGGGTTTATACTGCCCCCATGCTGATGTTTTGACATCAGATGTTACAAACCAGGGATGACTCTGACTGCGAAACCTCATGCTCGCTTGCTAAAGCATCCATTCATCATGCTTCTGACACTTAGAATGAGCACAATTTACAAAACTGACTTTCAGTATGACCAGTAACTAGCAACTAAAGCTTTCAGGAAAGTATTTACTGAGGTCACAGAGAAAGTAAGCTAGGGGTCATTTCCCTGTAGACTTCCATACAGCTAGAAGTCTTTTGGCAACCACAGAAGTTGCCCCTTGAATGCCATTACAAATAATTCTGGTTTAAGACACTTTTATGAGACCCAGAGACTATATCCATCCTTTAAATATGCTTCAAAACTTCTTTTTTTGCTGTGCTGTTATATGATTTTATGTTCTGAAATAAAGGAAATTCAAAGCTGAAACAAAACAATTTTCAGCATCTGGAAACTCTTAAGGAACTGCTATGAAACTGTATATCTGAAGCTCTCTACTTTAACCTTACAGTGCTGTTGGAATTCATTTATGCATTTTACTTAAACTCCACTTAGCTAATAAGCTTATTGCCCCTAATAATTTGTAGATCTGATAATGCCTTCAAGGTAACTAAACATGAAATTGAAAATGAGACCCTATAAAATATGCCTTAACAGTTTACCTAAAATGCTTTTATGATAAATAAAATAAAATAATAAAAATCATGGCATTGCCACGACCGTAGCTTCACATGGTTATTTTGCTTTTACAGCCAATTTCATCCAGACACATTAGTTCCAGTGGAAGCTGCTGGAAACAAGCCTAATAGTCCAACTGAGTGTTATAAACCATCCTAACCTTTGCTGCGTATTCATCGGGTGTGAATTTCTATGGCCAAGTCCAGAGTTTTTTTTTCTCTTTAATCTACAAAGTCTGAAAAAGATAGGAGACACAATGTTTGTGTGGGTTTTCTTTTCTCTGTGCCACTCTCTCCGATGTGGGGCAATAAAACTGAACGAGTGACAAGCACAAAAACTCCAACCAGTGACAATGAAAAGTAATTTGTATAATAAGTGGACCAGAGAGTTGAAATGAAACCCTGCTTTAAAATCTAGGTTATTTTCTGTCTTTTGTTTTGTTTTTTTAATATTTCTTCCTTTCTTTTTTTCCCTGCCATCCTGCCGTTTTCATTTTGTCAGCGGAATGAAATTTTATATCTACCATATTCTTCTAAAGCTCTTCAGATAAGTGTGGTGAATTGCATTGAATTAACTACCTGACTGAAATGAATTAGGGCATGATTCTCATTATGGCGGGCCTCCCTCTCTCCGAGTCTGCCTCTCCTTTAACCTACTTCCATTTCAATCTTGCATGTCGTGTTAAAACATTTAACAAAGATTATAGGGCTTATGATAAAAAAAAACAGAAAACCGTAGCGTCTACCTCGGAATACTATTCATACAGTTTCATTCAAAACCGCAGAGATTTTATCAAAAAGAGGCATAAACGACATTGTAACAAAGAGTAAGGTTTAAGCTTAAATCCGCCAAACGTCCCTATGCATTGTTCATATATATGAAATTATAATCTCTTCAAACCAGTCAAGTTGTAATTTAAATCCATGTGTGTGCAGACTTTTTTTTTTATCTGAGTTTTTCCCTAACAGATATTTGTGTGATCTTTCATCATAATTATCGTTCTTGAGATACAGCCAAAACTATGTTTTGTGAGCTCACTTTAACGTTGACCTTTGGCAAATGAATTCTAATCAGTTCCTCCTTGAATCCACGAGGACGTTGGCGTAAGATGTAATAAAATTCACTCCAGGCGTTCCTGATATCACATTCACAAAAATGGGACGATCAGAGCAAACTTGACCTTTTCAACATATCTTTTGGTACAAATGAACATTTGTGCAAAATCTGAAGAAGTTAAGTACAGAGGTATCTAAGTCTGAACGTTCAGAGGTCAGGCTAGTCTTTGTTCAATGCTTATTTCAGTGAAAATGTTAGACTTTGATGAAGGATCTCATTTAGAGGAGTATACAAAACAGTAAATCGATATTTCTTCTCAAGGACACCTCAGCCGGACGAAAACTTCTAAGAACACAAATTATTTATCACTAAACAATAATATGCTGAAGATTCGACTGTGAGGCCGTTTTTATTCACTGTTGTAATTATCAGACCAGTGTCCCCAGTTCAAACAGGAATTAGTTCCAGTGTCTCACCTCACATTAAACTTTGAGGCACCCATGAACCTGATGAGCTGCTGATTTCCTCCTGCTGCTATAAGACTTTTAAATTTTCAGTTATGGGGCGGACTCTGTGGCTCCCATCCTCCCTCTTTAGCCTGTTTATGTCATGACCTATTTGCAGTGATGATCGGTGACTCGGTGTGAGCGATTTATCTGCCTGTGCACTGTAAGTATAAAGCAGGGATCCTCTGACACCTGCTGTGGTTATTGTCCGCATGTTTACAAGCACACACGCTCGTGACTCTAATACACAAAGAACATTAATACGTTAGTTTAAACGTGTGTTTAGATACTATGCAAAACCTTGTATTTATATGTATAATAATTGGTACGTACTTGTGCATGCACACATACGTACTGATTGTTTTCCACTGAGTCGTGGGGTGACATAAACAGATCGGTGCTGCCTTGTACTTTAGAGAGCAGTGACCATTCATCAGCCTGACCTTGTTGTGGGACAGATAACACTTTATATTGTGTGTCCTGTGCAACATATGAGCTCCAGTATCCACACTAGTACTTTAGCATTGCTGTCAAAACCAGGTATGTTTTTAAAATGTGACTAAAAGTAAAACTGCAATAACCTGATTTAAATAATAACCAACAGTCTAAATGCGCAACAGACCATTTAAAATAGTTTGATGTGTGTTTTATCAGGTTGACCTCTTGTCATCTTATTGATTGATCAGTAAACTAGACTAATAAATAACAATGAAAGAGGACTCTAGCGACCAAAGCTGTGTTAATGAACACAATACAGAAAAACAGTAAAAAGCTATAAAGTACACAGACAGTGGCATGCAATAATAAGAAATAGGACTCCAAAAATTTAAGAAGGTGAAACTATTTACAAAATATTTAAATTCTAAAGTTTTGACATGATAAAATAGGAAAATAGCCCCTTTGTTTCGTCTGTCTGTGGAGTCTGTCCTTGTGATAGCATTGTAGAAATGCAAAGCCTCATTCAGACATGCACCCCTTTTTGGTCGTCTGATGAAATGTGTCTGAAGGTGTTTTTGTCTGAATGTGCACCCTGGTCTCTCCTCCATAAAAGTTGTGGCGGTTCTCTTTCAGAGTGTTTGCAGTAACATTTACACATCACTCTTAACTCAGCCTAGATCTCAGCTCGCTTCTGGTGTCTAATCAACCTGGTTTCCAATTTGCAATATGATTAAAGTTACGATGCATTTTTGCTGTTTCCAGTTGAGAAATAAGCTCGCTCTCGCCATGTGAGGGCCAGGTGCTGAAAACACACACAGACACTCGGAAATCCTGCTTATAGTCACAGTGGTGACGAGAACTAAATACTTAAAAGTGTGATTACACTTCAAAGGAGTTGCTGCTGAAAATATTTATAAAATGAAACTTTTTTCGCTCTGACGGCCTCCCAAAAAAAATATGCAAAGCTTCCTTCTGTACATGAAGCATTATTGCTGTGACCAGAGAGGATTAATTGAAGGTGACTCACATTCACTTTTTGATCATCTTCAATTTTCTTTCCTAAGGATGTCATAGGACATTGCTGAGATTAGTTCTTTTCACTGACTTCTCACATTGAAACTGTAAATGTTGAGCTCGGACTTTAAAAATTGAGGCTGGTCTGCTTCTCCAACCGCCTCAGCTCTTCATCTTTCTTTATATTTCTAATTCATTTATTGTTCACTTGTCCCCATTTCTCGTTTCCTCCTCCTCCTCTCCCTCTGACTTCACCAGCAGCTAACATTAACGATGCTGGCATCACCGGGATGAGATACTTAATTGTCCTCTCACCAGCACTCATCCACCTGTTCCCTATTTCCATCGTTATTCATTTATGCCTGTCCCTCTCTTCCCTCAAGATGCATATTAATAGTAATGGCATTAAAGGTGCAACTTCATTGAAGTATAAAAAAAAACGGTGAGCGAGCTGAAGAAGGAGAGGGAGGAAGAGAGCAAGAGAGAGATGCTAAAATGATTTAGTTAAAGGAACTGGGAGGCAGATAGTGATGTTGTAATGGGATCTCTCCAACTGTGACACCCATTAACATGTTGACATTCTGACCCATGGGTACTGTGTCATTACTGCCTCATTACACGATTACATAGGTACTCAGTAGTCATTACTTCATTATTACTGAGTATTCATGGATCAGACCTTGGCTTATTAGGTGTCTTATATTATGTGGCACTATTCAGCATTTTGTCTGGTTCCTCTTATTGAGAAAATGTTGCACATTTTGATTGCCTCTACTGTTCAGAAGACCTGGTGACTGCATCAGTTCACTGTACTTACAAAATCTTTTGACTACCTGACTCCTTTATGCTAATTTCTACTATGGTACATTTGTCCAGACACAGACACACAGACAGACTCGCTAGACGACGACAACAGTCGTGGCCACAATTTCACCGCTGGTAATGACTGCCCGACAAAGAAATCTAGAAGCAAATGTTGAAAGCAAGGAGGAGAACAGGGCCGTGAGGGATGGATGTAGGGTGGAGGAGATGAGGAGAGATCAACATGGCACTAATTGTTTCCTCTGCACCCCTGCAGAGCCTCGATCAGCCATTCATCACCTCGCCGCAATCGGTCCACTGCCGACACTTTGGCAAACGAGGCCCTCCCCTCATTTCATCCATTAAGACACAAGCAACATATGTAGGTGTGCGTTTGACAGACGGTGTGTGTGTGGGTGTCGGGTGAATGAGCACTTGTATGACATACAAAAAGATGATGACATGTTTGTCTCTCTTTCCAACGGCCGTAAAATAAATAAATAAAAAATCCAAACACATTTTTCATTCCCCTTCTCATCTGGGGCAACACCATCAATCAGCTGTGGTAAATCAAATGGAAAATCATCGGTGAGGGTTTTCTGCATGATGCTGACGCTGATATGCACTCTTGTATGAAAGGCAAGCAGACATCACGAGGACAATTAAATTGCTAAGTCAAAACACTGTAAAACATAGCCGCCAAGCATATTGCTTTTTTCAAATGGCAATAAGGAAGCATTCAAATAAGCAACTAAGATGAAATGTCACAAATCCTGTTTAAAAGCTTTCATCGCAACGTCTTTAAAAGCATTGCCCATCGCTTTTTTCATGTGTTTAGTAAGCCCTTAATTAGAACTGAATGTTCTTTTAAGTATTAGAATGGCAAACATACAATAACAGTAATAGCAGTTGCTGAATTTTACATCAAAATCTTATTATACATATAATATAATAAAGGTCACAACACTTATCATGAAGCGATCATGTTCTAAGGTCAAAAATAAACCTGCAGAACTTCAACTTCTGCATTTATTTTTTGTAGAACAGTTTGTGCACATATCCTCTAGAAATATTAACCACTATTTCAAAATGCCAAGAGCTAGATTTGCTAACATGATGAACCAAAGCAAACTGGGTTTTGGGGGTTAAAAATAGTACTGTTGGTATTTAAAAAGAGAGCACAGAGACAAAATTGTAAGAAGTGGGGAGTTTTCATTTGTGTGACTGACACGTTTGCATTTGCATTTCTGGGAGTTCCTTTCTTAATGTTCTGAATGCCAGACAAACCTGATTAAAAACGTGCACATTACCAAGCCACCTAATTTTTAAATCTCTGCTGCCGTATCAAAAATATTAGCGGCAACAGTCAGGGATTCCCTTGAATTGATGTAAGTTGTCTGTATACGAATGCTACAGAATGCAATAACTTGCACTGGAGCCTGTCAATTACTAAAGTCTGTTTTTATTATAATGACTGTTTCTGCCAGACTGCCACTGTAAGCCTATATTTAATGTACACGTCTATTTATATATGCTCTTCAGCGCCTGCATTGTTAGCAAATTAGCCATAGCCGAATATAATCTCTTATTTTGTGACTTTGCGCTGAATTGCGTGGTTCTTTGCGTCAAAAAATTAACTATACCGGTGTTTTAAAAAAAAAAACAGTGGAACTTAAACATCAATCAGCACTATGTTTGATATTGTGCTTATCTGTTTTGCCGTTTAGTGAATATTTAAGCCAAAACCTTTTGCTCTGTCTGCTGGTCATTGTTTACACTACCGTAAAATGGGGTGAAAAGGGTACATTTTCATTTATTTTTCCACAAGATTCAGGATTGGATTTGCAAATGTAATTTGTATTTTGCTGCACACACAGATTGTTTAACCTTATGTAACCAAAAGCTCAGAAATGATTGGTTAATAGAACTCGGAGAGGGCAGGAGCCTGTCCCACCTGTCACGGGGCAGAGAGAGAGTGACCTCCTGGACAGGTCCATCATACCACACAATTTAGAATCAGCATTCAACCTTAGAGAAAAAAAAACACTCAGAGGAAACACAAAAGCACAAGGAGACAACATGTAAACTCCACACAGGCCTTGAGAGCTCAACTCAAAGCTCGAAGTCAGACAGAGATGCCAGTGCCTATTGCACCACCACAATATTAGAACAGCTAATACATCTCAAACTTTCCATCTATTGTCAGCAAGATATGTTGAATATTTCGATTATAACAAGCAATAAATGTGCAAATGTTCAATTTGTCAGACAAATGTTACAGGCAGGGGAATTTACATGATAATTGTCAACAGTCAAAACCAAGCGCTGCAGTCGGTCTCCGGAGCTGTTGATTGGACCTCAGCCTCTCACACTCATCCTGATAACGTACATCATCACATGTCCATGAACATGAAACTTCCTTCATCATCTCAATGTAAAGTGCTCCCCCTCTGTGTTGGTTGTGATCCAGCAGTAATTTCATTTTCTATTCGCTTCTAAATTAATTACAGCACATACAGAGTGGAGTTTATTTATTTATTTAACGTTTGAACATCTAAGAAATTGCATTAGATGGGATGAGGTGTGCCCCGTGGGAGCCTTTTCTTCCAAAGGCTGGTTGATTGTTTAGAATTTAATCCCATTTGTCTATGTGGCAAAGATTTTTTCTTTTTTAATTTAATTTTTTTTTTCAGGAGAGAGGCCTCAATTAGGGATCCCTCACGTGGGGACAGAATGGATGGGGGTTGATGATGATGAGGAAGAGAAAAGTGGGGTAAGACGAAGAGCATGTGTGTAGTATGTGAGTGATTAATGTGCACATTTAATTACATGTACATGCTTGGATTATCTGTACTGAGGAGACCATATAGACATGAGCCTTTTGGAAGAGATACAGAGGCATGAGCGGAAAATGGAAGACAGGGAGTATTGTATATTACTCTTGAGACTGAGAGTCTGTGTAACTGTGATGATAGTGTTGACTATCACACTGAGCCTGAAGTGGAAGCTTTGTTTTTTTTTTGTTTTTTTTGGATAGTATAAGCCTTCCTGATGCCCGCGGTGGTATTGCCTTTTTGTTTCTCCAACATACAGGATCAAATGTAAATGACTTTGTGTGTGTGTGGGCCGCTGTATGCTTGCTGTATGATTGCACATTTGTATGATGTCTCTGTGTGGTGTACGTGTGTGTATGTAGATGAATCAATACTGCCTTGTGATACGACGAAGTGTGTTTGAATGTAGTGCCTCTGGCTTGCCTTTGTTAGTTTCCTGCTGTGGTGCAGTGTGTACTGCGCTGAAGGGGAAGACAATAAGCTTATCAGACCAACTGATCTTTCCTGTTCCCATAATCCACTTTGTCTTCCCTCTTTGGTCTGATCTCACTCCTTTAACAAGGCTGAGTAACCTTGGTGCTGTTGTGTTCCTGTCTTTCAAAGAGCCTCGGTTTTGTTTTTCTAGGATTTTGTTGTCATCTCGGTTTAAGTTATTTAATAGCGTTTTGAATTTTAGGTCATCAAACATCACGGCATTAAAGAAATGCCGTTTTGGTATAACTCGACATAAGCACACCCTCAGACGCCCTTCGATCTGGTCTCTGTCCTGTCAAAACGCGTTTTTAGTGGCTGCTTTCACTCAGGAGGTAGAGTTGATTGTCTACTAACAGGAAGGTCAGTGGTTGTGTCCCCATTTCTTCCAGTCTGCATGTCACTGTGTCTTTGGGCAAAGATACTGAACTATAGATTGCAACTGATGCTGCCACTAAAGTGTGAGTGTGGGTATGATTGGCAAAAAGTGCTTAAAGGCTTGTGAATGAATGAATGTGGCCTGTAGTGTGAAAGCACTTGGAGTCCTCAGTAAGAGCAGAATAGTGCTATAAAAGTACATCAATCCAGTCCGTTTAATGCAAACTACACCTCAAAAATACAAAAAAAAATCAAAGTTTTTTCTTAAACTTTAAATGCCAAAAAATGGGGGACAAAATATTTAACGTAGTGTAAAATCATCAAATGTTCACAGTTAAGAGGCTTGAAAAATGAATGATTTGCATTGCTTTAAACATTATTTATCAGCTGATTATCTAAAAAAAGATGCCAATTAATTCTTTTTTGATCAGCTAATTGTTTCTGCTTTATGCATTTGATGTTTTTCTTCAAACGCGGAAAACCTGCCAAAATGTTCAGGTATAATAATTTAATTATTCTAGTGGAGTGGCTGCCTTTTTTTGTTCTTTCAAAAAACCCAATAAAAAGTATTTTTTTTTTCAAATCTGTGTTTTTTTTGAAGATACTGAAATCACGCCGGGATTACATTCATTTTCATCAACCCAGTGGCAGAGCTTCTGACCAGTTCTAAGAAAAACAAGGTCTTTAGTGACTTGTTGAGGTGAACATTTTTTTTTGCAGTGCACTGAAGGCGGTACCCTTGATGTGCCCTTGTGTTTAACAATGATGAGGTAGATTTATGTGCGGCTCTCGGGCACATGGCCGCGGCTATCGTGTCATAAATTAACGGCTGGTCACAGGAAAGAGATGATGCACAGAGAGGGGAGGGGAGAGTGAGCTGTGTGTGCTCATCCTGTTGGTTTATCATAATCATGACTTTATCCACCTGCTCCTGTTGTCCTGCCATTTTGCCTCTGCAGCCCAGGCTCTCCCTCTCGTCCTTGGCGTTATCGCTTTTTATCACATGATATCTTCCTCAATATTCTCCTCATTCTCCCCTCTCTTTCAGTCATCCCCTGCTTTCGTCTCTGGCAGGTGTCCTCTCCACCCCTCTGACCTCTTCTTCCCCCCCTGCTCTGTGTTTGAAGGTGTCTTTGTGTAGAGATGAAACTGTAGCATTGACCCATCTCACCTAAAGACTCTTTATTGGCTTTGTCAGCTTTATAAGGCTCCTGGAAAAAAAAAAGACACTCACAGGCCGGAAACGGAAAAAGGAAAAACAAGATAAAAGAGAAAACTGTGCTGAAGGCGATAAAATGTAAAGAGGGGAAGGGTGGGGCGACTCTAGGTATTGGCATGCTATTGCATCAGTGGGTGTTTACATGACGGTGTGTGTGTGTGTGTGTGTGTGTGTGTGTGTGTGTGTGTGTGTGTGTGTGTGTGTGCGTGCATGTGTGTTTAGATGATTTAGGGTAACGGAACCAGCAGCAGGGGATTGATGTGGCATGCTGTGGCTGTATTTGTGTTTGGCAACCGGCAATAGATAAAGCAAATGTAGCGTGCTATCACACACACACTGAAGTCAGGAGGGTTAAATGTAATAACCAGCCGCACAGAGAAGCTACACAAAGATAAAACCTCTTCAGCTCCGTTTCCAACATGCAACCGCACCATTTCTAATTTAATCACAAATCCTTACACTGTTATTGTTTTGTTTTCATCAGCCCAGCTTTGCGTGCTCAGACGCAGCTGAATTTAGCTAAGCTCGGCTTCCATTAGAGCTTTTTAACTCTGTGCATTCCTGTGTGTATGAGACAAAGGTGAGTGCTCACTGTAAATACAGGATATTAATAATTGCACAAGCCAATTTAAGCAAGTGGAGCAGAGTTGCAACTCTCTCTTTATTGTTTGTTCTCTCTCAACTATCTCAGTGCGGGCATGTGCCTACATTTAGATGAAGAGACCCTTCGCCCCCCCTCCCCCTTACAATTCCCGTTCACACATTTCTCTTTTCTTTCTTTAACTCTGTCCCTTTCTCTCTCTGCCAGCTGTAAGAGATAATTATTTCCAAACAAGTGGTCCCCTGGGTGAGGCTGTATTATCCAAAGCTGCCTTCATTAAAAATTCTCGCAGCTGCGTGGACGTCTTTGCACTGCAGTGCAGGGAATGAGAGCGAGATGGAAAGAGTGACAAAAAAGGGACACAAAATGTAAGAAGGAACAATAGTAATACTACCCGAGCTGGGATTTTGTTGTGTCCTGGATGACAAATGCAAACAAAAACAACGGCACCGACAATAAAATTCCACAAAAGGAGAAACGTTGTTAATCAGCCATAGTGGTTGATCAGGTAGCTTGGCACATGGTATGCATGTCTATAATGGTAGCAATCAATACGTTGAGCCATTGTTGATGTCCTTTGTTTCATGTAATCGCTCCAAAATTAAACTCTCAAATCCACCAACACACATGCGTGCGCGCACAGCAGCAGAGAAACAATGTATTCTGCAGGTAGATTTACGACAAATCCAAAATGACAAGCTAAAATTTAAATATAATGCCAGGCTTGCAGCCTGTACCCTCTGCGTGTACAGACACACCAGACACATGCACATGCTCACATCCAGAGCACAGAGTAGCAAGTTATTAACATAATAGAGTTGGACAATGCATAGCGTAAAAGTAATGCATTCCCTTCTTATGTCAGCATAACTTCAAATGCAGCCCGAGTTAGTGACATGGGTTAAAAGATTAGCATGTCTGAATCAATTACTGTGAAAACAGCCTGTGTGGGGGTTAACGTGTGGGATCTACACCACTGCAGTGAGGGAATATATTTCACCTTTCACCCGCCCAACAGTTTATCCTTAAACAATAAAACTGTAATGAGCTGTAGAGATGATATCATTGTCGTAGTTGTTGTAGGAGTTGTGTTCATGGGATTTAAAAGAGTGTATATGGTTAAATCTGGCACCCAACCTTTCTAAATAAAAAACTGAACACCTCATTCAGATATTTAATAACAGATTTTTGGGCTTGCTGAGGGCAGCAGAAACAGGTACTAATTACTGACATATTATCGGTTTTTAAGGTAATTTGACAACTTGTTTGAGAACATCTGTTTTGATATCAAGCAGATGCAGTGCAGCAATTATTAGCTGTGTTTGTGTCTGCTTGGTGTACAGAACTTCAGTGTTCTCTTGCGTTTTACTTCCATCCATCCATCCGTCGTGAAAGGTGGGGTAGCCAATCTATTGCAGGGATAAACATACCGATACCACCCTGCACTTTCACATTTACGTATGTGGCCAAATTAGAATTGCCAGTTAGCCTTACCCATGCACGTCTGCGGGACTGTGATTATGGGAGGAAACAGGAGTACCTGCAGAGAACCGACTTAAGTACAGCAAGAGCAAATGCGACACAGAAAGGCCCCACCTGATGGAGTTCAACCTCTGCATCCCTGTTCTATCCCATTTTAGGTCTACTCTTTATTCAGTGCTATGAGTACCCAAACAGTAAAGTAAAAGCATCACAAATCTAAAACCCTCCCCCAAAAAACAGAACAGTTGGGTTTGAATTTTCTTTCATGGTTTCAATATGAGTCACACTTTGAAAGACAAGTATTTGTGTGATTAAAGAAATATTGATTAAAGCTGTGGTTTGTTGATTTCATGAGATACACAAAATTTCTGAAGGACACCTGCAGATTACTTGGAACACAAAGCGTCTCTGGCTTCGATACCAGTGAAATCCATTTTACTACTAGCTTAGACTTTGTCAGCATATCTCAATGACAAAGCCAAGGTCATCGCCTGCCCTGAGATCTGACAAGGTTCAAATCTTCAGAGACGAAGGAGAAAACGTCAGAAGCACAAACACAGCACATTCAGCTGACTGTAGGAAACTGCTGGATCAAAATCAGGATCATCTAGATGTTTCCAAGGACGATGAATGTGACAGGACAAAAAATGAATTGCAAAACTCCTAAATCTCAGTGAAGCTGCAAGCGTATTTACAAAAAGAACAAAAGGAAATAGTAATAATTGCAGTGGTTTTATTTATTTTTGGGATATCTTGTGTCAGTTTACCATAAAGGATTCTTCTGTTCTCAGACATAACTTTTGGAAGTGGGAAAGGTATCATGGTTACACAGAAATGATTGAAAATAGTTCCACCCAAATATACTTTGCTGTCATGCAAGCAATTATTTCCTGAAAGGTACGACTATTATTCAAATGCCAGATATCTCACTTTGGAATGGAACCTGCTTGATTTGCAAATGGCTGGTAATTTCATCCCCAGTTTGCAGGTTTACTTTGACTTGTATTAACAGATGGGAGATTACCAGCAAGGAAAACTTCATTTAAAAACATCTTCTAGTGAAAATTAAAGAAAAAATGCAGCAATCAGTATTTCAACAAACAGGGAAGTTTGCACATGCCTCTTTCATTGACTAACGCTGTGGCCATTGTTAAAGCCGTAATGGGATTTTTTTCAGGCTGCCTGAAATTTCATCGATTTCAATTCAGCAATTTAGCTTTTAGGCGTGCTGTGCAAAGCCGTTCAGTGTTTTGTGGATAAACAAGAGAGCCCTAAAGTCAGCTCTAGAACATATTGTAATATTTAAAGCCTTTGCAATGAATTGAGAGAAAGTGTCATTTTTTTCATTGTTGCTGTAGCATTTAAAATAAGTGGCAGGACCTCAGAGAAAAACCGGCATTCTCCAGATAAAGTTGTTTGTATGTAGTGTTGTATAAATGTCTAAAGTGTTTATACCTGTTTTGAATGGCACTTTTCAAAGGAGAAGTGAAATGCAGTGTGCTACAGATTGAAATGTTGAAATGGAAATAACAGCAGGACACACTCCTGGACAACCTCTTCACAAAAAATAATACTTCACGTTAGTCAGTGTTGTGATTATCAAAGTTGTTTGAAAAATAACCTGCATTCTTTCTAATGTCCAGTAGGGGGAGACTGCTTCAAAAGCATAAAGAATTCTGATTGTACAGAAACCTATGGGAAAAGGTTCCTTGGATTTATGACCTCAGTTAACTTATTTTCTGACCTTATCATTTTAATTAATAGTTTCAGGTCTTATTTAACTGAACAATATGCTCAGGTTGTAAATTATCGTATCAATTATTTAAAAAAGCAGGCTCATGTTTATTCAGTTTTTTCACTCAGCCCATCTAAAGTTAACCCAGAAGTTAACGATTCGTAACAGAACTTCACAACCTGGCGGGTGATGTCATGGTAGCTACACCCATCTTTTATGTACAGTCTGTGGTTAAAATGGGAGAAATGTCATGCTGCAAATGTCCAGCTGGTCACGAGCTGACTGGGGGACTTTTGCACCAAACTCAGCCATGAGTTACCCTGTAAAATGGGGTGCAGCATTTTAACATTTTAACTCTTTACGCCTCTGGCTGAATCTTGGAATTGCAGAGAATTTTTAGACGTGTGAGCAGTTAATGTGCTACACTGTTATGCTGATTTGACCTGAATAACTGCACTTTGTCAATCAGCAACCTGGAACAGCAACAAGCCTACACCTCAAAGCTCCTATAATTTACAAGAGGAAACAGGAAATGCTGTGTTAAACTTTAGCAACATGACATACATTGTAAGATAACTCAAAAAAGAGTTTTTATCCCCAGGTGACCATTGACATTACAGAATTTAGATAACGCTTCAAAATAACGTGCCTTTGGGTTTAGATGGCTGCTTAGGCAAGTATCAAAAGCAGTGATGTTCCTGCCCATACAAGACAGAAAAGGTTAAAACAACCTGACTGTAGTGATTAAACATCTCTACATATGCTTCTTTTCTATGTGAAATGATTTCTCTGCCTACTGGTGGAGGAATGATGCAGCTGGGTCACTTGCGGGGTCTATCCTCATCACTTCCTTCAGAGAACATGAAGAGATGCATCTACAGAAGATGAGATGAGCAGGGAGAGAGTGCGATGAGAGGCAGTGCAGCTGGGTGAGGTGAGGAGAGAAGCAGGGGGAGTCAACAGTACAGGAAAAACAATGAGGATGAGGTGAGAAGGGAAATATAAGAACCCCAAAAAGCAGTGAAATACTGAGAGGCTGAGAGCTTTGATTGAGTGAAGAGGAGAAAAGGGGAACAAGAGAGTAAATAGTAGAAGGTAAGGTTGCTAGAGGTGAGGATGAGGAAGACAAGAATTGGGGAGAGAAGGAAGACACGCAAACAATAGAGGAGACGAGCCGGGAATAGGGAAATGGGAAGAGAGGCGGTTTTAAAGAGGTAGACGAGGTGTGGATAAGTAAAGAGGAGGAGGAAGGTTTGGGGGGTAGGCAGCAGACAGTGTTTGTGTGAATGTGTGTGTTGGGGATAAGGAGAGAAAGAGAGAAGAGAGTCCGACACAGAAGGGTATTGCTGCATAAGCAGTCTGTCCAGCTGTCTCGCCTCTGAAAACCAACGGAGACGAGTGATGTCAGGAGTCTTCTCCTCAACATCTCTCTCTCTCACTCTGTTAACTGTTACTGCTTTATTTCTCTCTCTCTCTCTCCCTTCAGTTTGTCACTCTGGCTCTATCACTGCCTTCCCTTTACTTTCTTTTTTTTAATCCCTCTTTTGCTGTTTATTGGTTTATTCATGCAATGTTCTGATGTCTCGCAGTTGGAATCAAAGCTGGAAAACGAGGTCTGCATGCTCATGAATGTTTGCATGTGAGTGTGTATGTGAGGATTCACGTTGCACATAGTATGAAAGTGTATTTACTGGTGTTTTTATGTTTTCTGTCCATGTGAAATGCACTGTAATATGTGTTATTTATTTATTTTTTACCTCGAGGTGTGTGCCTGTGCTGTCTTATATGGTATTTCCATGTAATATTTGGTATGCATTTCAATCTCATGAGTTTGAGAGGAAAGTAAGACATTTGCATACACATTTGGGTTTTCACATGGTTTCTTACAGTGGAGGGAATGAGCTGACTAATGGGAAGTAACAGTTGACCAGATAGGCAGGTGTTGCACCATGCAGAGACATTAAATTGGCTCTGGGATGGGGAGACGGTACTGATGTCACATTTAGCCTGTCTTTAAGAAGCAGGAGCAAGTAATGGAGCGAGAGCGGGAGGAGGAGAGAGAGAGACACAGCCAAGCTGGCCGGATAATGACTTATGGTGTATATTATAACAGAGAGGGCTCATGCCACTCTCTGTATGCCTGTTAATGTAGCATATCCGAGGTGGCATTTTTTGAAAAATAAATAACACCATGCTCTTAATTTTCAAGATGCCATAAATGTAAAACCTAGTTGGTTATGGTTAGGGAATAATTATGCCACGATTGATGCTTTGTATCAGTGTTTTTTTTCTCATAGTTAACAGCTAATAGTTAACATTGATTACAAGTAGGTTATCATGCTGGCCTTGACCATGAACCACAATGTCCTTGGATGCATTGAACAGTCACAATTTCTGCTTGTCGTTCTTTCTCTCTTCATTTCCTGCTGTTTCTCTGTCACTATCAATAGAAACAGGAACACTTGCCCTTCCTCCTTGCCCCACAGCAGACAACAAATTGCATGGTTCTGCATTAGTGGAAGCATGCCATTTCTTATAGGTAAGGTAAAGAAGGGCAGCCCAGGAAGTTAGGTTTGTGTAACAGATCAGTTACTTTAAAGGGGCACATGATTTTTTTCGTTGGCAAAGAAGAATGTCATGAGTGTGCAGAGTTACCGTTTTCTAATGTAAAGCCTAAACTTCTGCAGTTTATGATGCAATCTCTATTACCAGCATCCATTTTGACATTTGGCCACTTTGCCAGCCATCCTGCTGCATCAGTGGAATAATTGAACAATGAAGCTTTGTGCATGTTATGTTTTTATTTTTGTCCGTGTGCCGTGTTTAGCTGCCTCAAGACTAAAAATGCTCAAGTTTTTACCTCTCAGGGACAGCAGTCATTCACACAACCACAAGTGGTCCTTGTCATATGATGTTTGTTTATATGCTGCTTGATAAGCTAAACTCTGGGCAGACTTGCAGGGCATAAAAAGATTCAAAAGTTACATAATTATTTGTAAGATATCCTCACAAAACTGCTCTACAGATCCAGGGAAAATAATCCAGATGTCAAATTACTGTCTGTCTCCATGTGTTTCAAGGCACCAGTTGGTTTCCAGTCACCACACTGAAAACCCCATGGTGCTCAAAGGTTTAGATAAGATGAAACTTTATTAATCCCTGTGGGGGAAAATTGACTCGTTGCAGCAGCAAATGCCAAGATGCATGAAAATGACTACAAGAGCTTTGTGTGCCGATAGTCCCGCAAACATGGAGTCGTCCCTGTCTGATGAAAACTTTATCCCTTTCACCACAATGTCAGCTTAGCAAGTAGAAAGAAAACCTTGCCTAATTATGAATGCGTTGCTTCAATAATCACCATAAGCAAAATTAAATGTGTGTCTAACAAAGTAGATTATCTTCCAGAATGCGATATTGGTCATATAACAAAAATTATATTATGAAGAATAATTGCTGCTATTTTTGTCCCTAACTCACTCTAATAATGTTTATCAACACGGTAATTAAATATGACAAATTCAAGATGAAATCTGGAAACATAAATATGTGAAACAGCTGCAATATGGCAGATGGAGAAGAGGAAACGGAGGCATTTAGATAAATTATGAGCTGTTAAGTAAATACGCTTAATTTTGTTGTGCTGGAAGCTCATGCTCTTGAAAGTCCATAGCTATGAATATTAACATTTATATTGCGCTAATAATGAGGTGGGGGTTTTTTTTCATTTTAGATACCTAATTAGATTTTTTTTAATGAGCATATATTTTTAAACAACTTTTCAACATTTAAAAACATACAACACCTTTGCATATGATTAGAGAGGCACAACTAACTGCAGCAAAAACCTTTAAAATAATGCAATTCAGACACACACATGCACGCACACACCAAAACATCAACTTTCTTTCTCAATGTTCGGTGTGCATCCACATTGAAGTTCTGATAGAGCTGACGTCTTTGCTTGCCACTACTTTCTAGACTATCGGCATCCCTCTATGTGTCTGTATGCTTTCATATGTAAGTATGCATAAAACACACGTGCTCATAGCTAAAGTATTTACATATTTATGTGTGTGTATTAAGTGCTAAAGAGTGCAGGCACGTCTTAGATCTCTCTATGCATGCGTGAGTGTGTGCATGTGTGTGCCACTGTGCCGCAGCAGGACTGACAGTTCCAATAAACATCAGCATTAAGGCAGAACTGAGCAGGAGAGTGGAACATCTACCTTCCACTGTGCTCACCCCCTCATCCTCTCTCTGTCTTTACTGTTTCCCCTTCGCCTGTTCTTTCACACTTTCCTTCTGCAGTTTTTTTCCTCTTTTTTTTTCTTTTCCCCCTCCTCCTCTCTGCCCCTGCCTCTCATGTCCAGGAGATACATAAATGTCTTTAGCAGTATACACAGCAGGGTAGTACTTACTGCAGCCCTCAGCGTGGTTGAAGAGGCCTTTATGTGTCAGCAGAAGTTACTGATAGAGTTACAGCCTGTTCTGGTTGATATGCCTACAGCTTTCTTAGCTCCCCTGGGTCTGCCTTATTACCCTGCATGATGTTGTTGCCAAAGTAAAACCCTGCAAATCAAATTTACATGGGTTTTTTTTTTTTGTCCTTTAAACTATTGAAAATTTACATCAGCCTTAATGTAATGTGTTCGCCTAATGTCAAGCTTCTTTCTTGCGTAACTCAATGGGATAGCAGTGGGACCTGTACTCAGCAGTTTTGCATCCTCTGGGAAAAAATGCATTCTTTATGGATTTGATTTTTAGAGAAATAATCTTGCAGGTTGCTGAATATTTTAATTAGTGAATTGATTTAACAAAATACAAAAAGGGATTATAGCATAGCATCAATAAAATAAAAGAATTCACGAATACTGTTAACCTTTTAAGCTCTCGGTAATTGTTTTAAATTTCACTAATATTAAGTCAATAGGATTTATTTTCAACTGAGAGTGTAATTTTAAAAATACCATTAAACATTGATTACTTTATCTAATCCAAATTGATAATGAGAGACTGAATAAAAACCAAATAACAAGGACTCTGTAATACTGATGACATTGAACCTAAACTAGGAATTCTAAACTGAATGAAGCAAATCTTTCATCCACTTTAGTCATAGGATCGGTCATAGATACCACCATTTTATTTTAGTTTTTATGTATTTAAATAACGAGTATAGCTTGATCCCAGAATATGGGACCCTCAGGAAGAACACTCAGCCCATGTCAGTAAGAACTCTTGCCAAACTCTTGCCAAACCAAACATATCAGCACTGAAAGTCATCTTGTTTGAGTCGAGGTAGTGAAATATTTGACTTTTAAAGCAAAAGTGGAATTGGTTAAACTGTCAAGAAGGAGGTTCAGCCTCTTGAACTTCATTAATCTGCCACTGGCCCAGACGTCATGAACTTAAACCTTAAAGTATTGTCACATAAATGTACAAGTTTATGGGATACTAACATATTGCTAACATTAAAAAAGGTCTTTAACTAGGAAATTCATGTTTTATGTCATTGGTAAATGGTCTGTATTTGTATAGTGCTTTACTTGGTCCTAAGGACCCCAAAGCGCTTTACACTAAACACAATCATCCACACATTCACACACTGGTGATGGCAAGCTACATTGTAGCCACAGCCACCCTTGGGCACACTGACAGAGGTGAGGCTGCCGGACACTGGTGCCACCGGGCCCTCTGACCACCACCAGTAGGCAACAGGTGAAGTGTCTTGCCCAAGGACACAACGACTGAGACTGTCGGAGCCGGGGCTCGAACCGGCAACCTTCCGATTACAAGACGAACGCCCAACTCTTGAGCCACGATCGCCCCAGCCATTGGGAACCTCATTCGTTTTTTTTAAATTTTATTTTCAGCCTTAGTTTGCAGAAAAGCTTCAGAGCACTTTTAAATATACTTCATTAATAAAACACCTTACACTACAAGCCACATTCACCTATTGACACTCTCTGTTGTAGACATACAGCACTATACATTTCAGAAGGACATATTTTGCAGGGAGGCGGTTTTGGAGTTCAGCCAAGAATTAAATCTGTTTCTGACTTTGTGATTAATAGATGACCTCCTGAGCCACAACTGCACAGATGATAGATGATGCTTATACTGATTGGAAAAACCTGATTAACTAAGTATCTTTTTAAGAACGAAGAAATTAATTTGTTTTTGTCTCAAATAGTCTTTCAAATCCGCTATCCCTTTGCAAAGGACATAAATATCCTAGATGTTTGGATATCGTTTGCTTTTCCCTACCAGTAAAGAGTTTAAAGTTAGGGTTAGGATTTTATTATGTTTAAGAAAATTGTGGATTTATTGGTACATTTAAAAATATTCACACATAGTACTAATAACACAGTTAATAACACAGCTGATAATTAAAGGTAATGAATTACTCTTTCCACTTCCTCTCACATATTAGTTAATTTTAGTTTAATGTGCCATATCCAAACATTTTATGTTGAAAGGGATAGGAAGCTGCTTAGTCTTGTCCCCTCTCATCCCTTGCCCTCTTGTCTTTTCCCACTTTTTTTCTCCCCACCTGCAGAGTGGTCAGGTCACTGTTGTGGCAGTCCTTGATGGATGGACTTCAAGTAAACAGTACTATTGTCTGCGAGACAACTGAAAGACAGTGAGGACCAACACAGCAGAGTCCTGGCCAGCCAAGCAGGGAAATGTGAGATGAGACTATTAGGGCAAGTTTTTGGGCAATTATCCTTTAAAATTAAATACTCACTTATTGCACCTTTACATAACTTGTGCATGAAATTCAGTGGAAACTTTGTAATCAAACCTCACTCACTTTCTACAACTGAGTATTCAAAATTGGGCCTGCATTTGCTAGTCATGATAAAATGCTCTGCTCATATTTGCTGTCCTACATGTCAGAGTTGGCATATAGCAGAGCTCTCCTGTCTCTGACATGCCGCCATATGGTGAGGCAAAAACAGTCTGTTATTGCGTCGTGGGTATTGGTAATGGGACCTGAGCATCTTTTGTAATATGCAGCTCTAAGAAGTAAACACAGACATACCAAAACCTATAGCTTTGTTCTGCGTCACTGCCATGTGATGAGACAATCTGGTTAACCAGTAGTGAACTACTGGTTATACACTGTTATTTAGTCATGGAGTACATTTTAACTAGAAAAAAAATTCAAGCTGGATTAAATACACAGAAATTTCAATTCAGATTAAATTATAGTTACATTTGTTTTATAGAGATTTGCCATGGAGATACGTTTTGCAGATTAGCATATATGATACGTATGGCCTTTCATGTTGGTGATAACTTACTGGCTTACTTACTTTATTACTTACTTTAATGAGCACCTTGTCACTATATTGTATTACTTTAATTTGAAAGCCCCTCAAATTATTTCTTTTGTGCAGCCTATTTTAAAACAAGCTATACCACTAAAGTTGCTTTAAGTGTGTTACTGGCCAGTCTTCTATATAAGATGCTAGTATGTGTATACAAATGTATTTCAGGATGTTAAAATCCTAAATTTAAATATCACTAATGCATGAATAATACTTTCATCCACCGCCAAGCACATGTTGTAGATGGGCAGCATTGGGCAGTGCTTAATGACACCACACCCATTTGTGTTGACAAAATGCTGCTGGTTTCTCTCCACATCGCTTTTGTTTCCCCATCAGTCCTTTCTTGTCTCACTTCCATCTGTGCACTCTCTCCCCCCACCACACTCCCCTTACCCCGTTCCCTCCCTCCTTCCTGCCTTTCTCATGCAGACAGCTGATGTTGGCGTGTCAGCAGTACAGTTATTTTTCAGGTGAAAGCTGCTGCTCCTATAGAAGTGTGTGCGCCTTTGTGTGTCAGAAGGAATCTATTTGTGTGTATGTGTTTGTGTCTGAAGGTCCATATATCTGCTGTCTATAGGCTGTATGTGTAAAAGTAAGTTCTGTGTATGTGTGTGTGTGTGTGTGTGTGAGACAAAGTGATAGAGACAGTAACAGAAACAGTGTTTGAGTGCAACTGTAGGAATGTGTGCATACAGCTAACATACTTTCAATATGGGTGTGTGTCTGTGTGTGTGTGTGCTTATTAGTTACTGTGCAGTGCTTGCTGCATCATGCAATTGCTCTGCATTTGCTGCATAAGGTATAACTGTGCACTACACCCTATGTGACGCATTGGATAGCTCTATTGTTTTGCTGCATTGAGTACTTATTCAGTCCTATCTCCATCTCTGCACCAGGGAGAACTACTGTTTCAGTATATCTGCATTAATGCTGAATACTCCAGGGTGTTCAGGCTACAAGCAGCATCTGGGACCTTCTGCGTCTCACTGCCGCTGCAACCTCTTAACCCATTTCTACTTGACTGAATATTCAGTAAGATTAACTATCCATTTGGAAGCAAGAGTAAAGTCAGTTAAAGGCTTGCTGCTACAAGTACTAGGTATTACCATGATCTGGTCCATTTGCTACAGTAAATACACAAACAATATAAAAAAGGGTTCTTTCTGCTGTTAAGTTCCATCCATGCTTCCTAACAAAAAATAGCTCCAGTTTCAAACTTTGAGGGAAACAGAATGCAAGTAAAAAACACAGAATTGTCTGCATTTGGGAAAAAAAAATCTTCCTTTTTAATACATGGAATCAACCAACAATCCATGGCTACTTTGCACAAAAGGGGAGTTTTGCTGTGACTAGAATACGCAAAGAACACCCAAATACATGTCAGCAGTTAGATTTCTATCCAAACTTAATGCAAAATGCATCAAAATGTATTTGAAAATACATACTAATGCTAATTTCCACTAATGTGAATATTAAGGACTTGCTTTATGGGGATAAAAGGAGTTGCATAATGTTTGAGAAGGAGGAAATGCAATAGGAAAAAAGATCCTGGTAAACCCCAGATGGTAAATGATACAAAAACCATGATGATGGTATGCAATGTCTGCTCATTTCATGTGTATTTGAGTAACATTTCCTCATTCCTCGACTCTGATCTCATGTTGTCTGCTACACAGTTGTCATCTGTTCAGGGACATTGATTATTGAATCCATGCTTCGTTTACATCATGATTACTTTGCACAATTTATTTTTATCACACAGCAGTTCTCCATCTCAGCCAAGCTTGGACTTTTTTCTCACCATTTTTTATGTTTTTATTGAATGTTCTGTTTATACCCAAGTGCCCAAGTGTTCATATTTGTAAATGTTCACAAAGGATCCCAAGTAATGGACAACAGAAGGTAGACAAGATCCATGCCCTCTGTCACCTGTAATCAGACTGCTGGACTACTGATTTCATATTTTACTGCTTAAGAAAATGGCTAAGTTCACTATACTCGCTAACTACATTGTTTTATGAAATTTCTATTTTAATTGAACAGTTTACCCAGCTGTCAATATGACTGTCTTTTTTTTTTTTTACTGTGCAATTATGCTGCCGTATATTTATAAAACTTTGTACTGATGTTGATCTTGGCTGCGTCTTCCTTTTTGCCATCTGTCTCATATTTGCTCAGCCTGGCAGCACAAACTCTGTTTCTATGCAACAAGAAATTTGTGATGCTAAAGGAGGCATCTAGCATTTGCGGGAGAAATGACCATGTCGATCAGGAAGCAAGCTATTCCCTTGCTACATTTGGATACCGGCCCCCCAGTTCGCAATCCATGTAGCTCAGACACTGTCTTCCATGCTGATGACCGCATTATTTCCAGCATCTCTGTAAACCAAAAGGGATATGAGCATCTGAAAACAAACTTACCGCAGAAAAAAAACAAACCATTCCATTTCTCTTGTTATCTTCGCTCTGCCATTCTCTTATTCCCCTTCTGTCACTCAGTGGCTGCCATTACATTCCTCATTCTGTTTCCTAGTCCCTCCCACTCTCCCTTCCTCTGCCCCCAACCCCCAAACACGCATTCTTTCAAAGTAGTGGAGAAGTGACGGATTGACTGAATATCTTTCTCTCTGTGGGAAATGAGCCTGCTAATGTGGCAAACTCAGCTTGTTCCATATTCATCTGTAAGCCTGTGTAACACTGTGTGACTATTGAGGCTGCTGTGTGCATGGAGGCACATCTGCTTCCCTTCCAAAAGTCAAACGGAGCGCAAAATGAGTGGTGAATATAAATCCATTTCCTGTCTCTTTCAGGTCTTCATCAGTCCATCTCGCCGCTATTCATTCTCTCTTGTGATCCCCTTCCTCTGTGACACCTTTCCATCTCCCATTTCACCTGCTGTCACACACACACATGCTATTATGATTTTGTGCCACTATTGTGCTGTCCTTTTTTCTTTCTTCTTTTCTTCTTTAATCAGGCTATCCTTCATTCGCCTTATCTTCTTTCTAACTGTCTGCACCACCATCCTAACAGTTTTGACAGAAGAGGCTGTTATGAAAAGGTATCAGAGAGTCAGGTGGACTGACAGACGCCACAGACAGACGCCTCACCATCTGGTGAGCAAATGGTAAATGGCCTGTATTTATATAGCGCTTTTCTAGTCCCTAAGGACCCCAAAGCGCTTTACATATCCAGTCATCCACCCATTCACGCACACATTCACACACTGGTGATGGTAAGCTACATTGTAGCCACAGCCACCCTGGGGCGCACTGACAGAGGCGAGGCTGCCGGACACTGGCGCCACCGGGCCCTCTGACCACCACCAGCAGGCAACGGGTGAAGTGTCTTGCCCAAGGACACAACGACCGAGACTGTCCAAGCCGGGGTTCGAACCGGCAACCTTCCGATTACAAGGCAAACGCCCAACTCTTGAGCCACGATCGCCCACAGCAAAAAGGGAGGGCAGGAAAGCGAGAGAGTCACTGAAAGTCATTAGGGATGGCTGCAGAGATTAAAGTATAAATAATCCAAAAGTCAATCAGACACAATATTGCGGTCTAGTACCACAACCTCAGAAGACCTGGCTGGATAGCTGGGCGGCGGCGGGGGGGGGGGCAGTATTAAACAGTGGCTTAAACAGTGAATTACAATAGATAGTCAACAAACCACCCCAGGCTTGTTGGGCTGTTTCACGAGGCCTGCTATCAGTGAATGTTAAGTAAGTATACAGTGGAGCTGAGAGCACAGCAGAGATGAGGTCATTTCACAATGAAAGCTTGTATGCCTGAGAAAAGGTTTTATCCGAGTAGTTTACTGAATTACAGGGATACAACTGAGCCTCTTGAATGTTACACTGACACGTAGCAAATTTTACTTCAAATATAGGGAAAGCCAGAAATATTTTATGAACATCAATTTTTGGCAAACAAAGAATTCATTTGTAATGTATTGTATGATTCAATTTTGTCTACTCAAGGATCTTGGCGAAACTTTATAAGTTGCACTTTAGCAATTCCACTTGTTAAATAAAAAGTAAAAACAATGGCTAATGTAAATGTTATCTTTCACTCAATATTGCATCCTTGTGGACTTTTAGACCACTTTCAGTAAAGCTGAAAGCTGGAAGTGACTTTCTAACCACTTATACTATTTATAAGCACATTTGTGATTTGGTCACGGACCACAGACAGCAAGCACCCAGATTCTTTCCCAAAATAATGTCACTGGATAAGAGAGACACTGGGTTTCCATCTAAGACCACGTGTGTGAGTGGAATAGCCTGCAGTGTAAACGCCCTGAGGTGACATCTCGGTGCAGGAATGAAAATGGGAGATGCTTGTTGTTTTCTTCAGCCATGAATTGGCCTCCAAGGCCCACAATCTCAACAAAGATTTCTTCTGTAACAGCCTGAAGTGTCTGAGGGAAAACCTTTCGTGCAAAATACTTGAAGAGTTTTCACTGTATCACTCTAAATTGAGCACCACACCAACAATATTATCACTTTCAGATTTGGCTGTCTACAACTTTGACCTCTTCCCCAAAATTATATTCAGGTTAAATGGCCCATGCTAGACACATTGGAAGGCAACCACCATGTATGCAAGTGCAAGAACAAGAGTTTCAGCAAGTGATCTAAAGTAGCAGCTGGGAATACTCAGATTTACAAAAGGCACGATTTTTCTTTTTAATTGGTGGAGCCACTGAGCTCATCCATCCTTCCTTCCTTCCTTTCTTCCTTATCCAGTTCTGGGATATGGGGCTGCATGACTAAGCAGAGACGCCAGAACCTTCTCTTCTGGTGGGACACTAAGGCATTACTAATCCAGGTGACACATAACCTCTGCAATGTGTGCTGGTCTTCTCTGTGGTCTCTTTCCAAGTGGAAGCATGAAACACCTCAAGTCAGTGGCGTCTGTGAAGCCTTTTAGTAAGATCCATGAACTATCTCAGTTAGCGTCTTTTGAAGTGGAGGAGTAGAGTTCTTCCTGAATGACTAAGCTCCTTCCTCTCCCTAAGGCTGAACCCTGACAGGAACCTTATTTCCTCATCTTATATCTATGATACTATTCTGTAGGTCACTACTAGCTTGTGCCCTTAGGTGAATATAGATTTGACAGTAAACTGACTGCCTTGCTTTCACAGTCAGCTCTCACTTTACCACAACTGACTGGTGCAGTATACACATTAATCACAAACTCTGAAAAATCTCGTTGTCAGTCTCCTGCTACCTTCTACCCTAACTTGTGAACAAGACCCCACTTATTCGAACTCCTCAACTTGGGGCAGAAACTCAACCTAAAGTCATAACAGGCACTCTACCCTTCTCTGGCTGAAACCATGCTCTCATACTCAGAGAAGCTAATTCTTATACCCGCCAACTTAAACCAATCCCGTGTGAGCTGAGAGGTATTCTCTCAATGAAGCCAACAGAATTACAACTTCTGTAAAACATAGAAGAGACCAGCAAAGTCAACACCCTTTGATCCTCAGCTGCACATAGAAACTCTGCCCATAAAAATTATGAACAAAATCAATGATAAAGCACAGCCCTGGTGGAACACCGAGTGTGAAAGAGTCTGATTTATTCCCGGCAATGTGAACCAAGCTCTCATTGTGGTTGTCCAGGGACTCAATAGCTTGCTACAATATCCCATCCTCTCGAATATCTTCAAGATGATAAAGACCTGTTGCAGTGTTACTAACAGACAGACTCTCCTCTAACCTGGCATAGCCGTTCTCAGGGAGAATTATCCATTGAGCTTTCTCTTTTATGTTTATACACACCAAGACATTTATTCACACCCTGACATTATCATTAAACATGTGATATGGCAGTGCAAAACAACTGATTTATACATCCAGCATACATTATCTGCCACTTGGTGCCATGTTTCCAGCTACCTGGTGTAACCCCTGGTCAGCTTCTCTTTCCAGCGCTGTGTGAATAAAACTCTCTGGACTCGAAGTGGGTAGAGCTCAGGCGCGATTTATTCCCCTGCAATAACATGGGACATGAATAACCATGGGTTTCAGCAACAGGATTCCGCCCAAACACAGCGAAAGCTTCATTGCTACTAACTATAGGCTTATGATCGTATAGTGGAACTCTTAGTTTTCCCAAATAAATAAAAACAAATATTGATTGAAAAATAAAATGGCAACAATACTTATCACGGAAAATAAAATAGAAACATTACTGCGTTGTGGTTTAGATAACAAAAGAAAAATTAATTCACTTAAATGCACATTCATGTAAATATAAATAAACCAAAGCCAAAATTCCCTTTTACGTACAATAGTAAATGGAACAATGCTGCCATCTACTGGGCAAACTTAATAAGCAATATGTCTTAAACAGAATTAGCCTGCAGCTCAACCATATACATGTTTCAAAGTACACATACCTGCAATAACATGGGACATGAATAACCATGGGTTTCAGCAACAGGATTCCGCCCAAACTATTGAGAGAAGTTTCAAAATTATTAGACACGACAGCCTCCTCTAGCTGTTAGCCGCTAGCTCCACGTGTCCATTTTTCTTACCGTCTAATCTATTAACTGCAAAACACGGTCATAAACCTGAAATCTACTCAAATACTACCGTATGGGCAGTTCATGCAGTTAGTGCACTGTCATATTAGCTTCAATGAGGATTTTCAAATATGTTTTAAACTCATGCTCTGTGAGAGCGGACGGAGAGGAACTTACCACAGCGAAAGCTTCATTGCTACTAACGATAGGCTTAGGGGGTAGCCCGTTTACCAGTAGCAGACTTCCGCTGCGGATTTTCAAAATAAAAGTTCCAAAATAAACCCATGGTTGCGATCCCAAGTTTAACAGGAATTTAACAACAACAAAACCATATCCATTCTTTTACATCGTTACATACACCCCCCATAAATTCTGTTAAACTCCAAACCAGTTCAAGGGAGTATCAAGGGCCAGAAACAAAAGAACTATGAACAGCAGGTGCTTCGGGGTAAAATCGATACACTAATATTAATCATTGTCGATACAGAATCCTTTTATATAAAAGTGTCGAGACATTGGGTGGTACCAAGCCCAATACCTTCAACAGACTAGAGAAGATGCCATCTACACCTCCTTAACATCACATATAAGAGCATCCGAAATAATACTCCAAATCACATCCTGGACCACACAAAAAAAATAAGTCGAAAGATACATGAAACCAAGTCAATTCCCTCAGAGCTAAAACATACTAGTCAGAAATGCAAAAACTGACCCTGAAACAGAAGAAGTTTCCTCAACTTTCTGCGCTGCCATCTCACAAATCAGTCTCTTGGGAGGCCTAACACTTCTCCCATACCTAGTGATAGCTAGCCCATCCATGCCCGCCTGAATAGTCTGAGGCTGTGTGCAAATAGCAAGATCTAAGTCAACATCAGCCATGGGAACCACAGGAGCCACGGCAACAGGTTCAGAGCCTTGACGGAGAGCAGCATCACTGATCACGGGAGCAGGCAAGGGGAATTCACTAATGGAGTTTTCAAACACTTCAGCATTAACTTCAGGGGGTGGGTCCTCCGCTGCGATAGAGCCACTGCTGGGGTCCACAACGCAGAGAGAATGGTGTCCCACGTCGAGGGAACCTTCAACTTCCACCGGCTCATTAGCGAGACCCTGTATCTCTGGCGTTTTCAGCAGCCAGTCCAGTGTCCTGTCATGATGATCCATCTGTGTTGACCTCACAGACCCTTGGTCATCTCCACTGTTTGGGTTCCCTCCGTCCAAGTCAGCACGGGAGGCCAGACTCCCTTCCACACCTAAGCCCAGGAAGTTAACAGGGAGAAGGAGGTTCCTGTGTACAACTCTTTCCTTGCCTGTGTGGCTCTCTCTTATCCTGTACACATTGATCCCAGACCTAACTGACACAACATCATAAGGCGTGGGATCCCACTTGTCGGCTAACTTTCTTTTTCCCCTTTCACCACGATTGGCCAACAACACTCTATCACCTACAGCCAGAGGTGAGCCTTTGACTTTGCGGTTGTAGAGTCTGGCATGGCGCGCTTGCTCGTGAAAAGCGTGGTTCTGGGCAATCTGTGAGGCATCAAACAGGTCTTTCCGCAACCGTGAGACAAACTCATGGTGGCTGATCACATCATCATTTTGCAGCACATGTTGGAACATCATGTCAACAGGGAGGCGTGGGACTCGCCCAAACATGACATAAAAGGGGGCCAAACCAGTCGTCTCATGCACTGTGCAATTGTAGCAGAACGTGAGAGTGCGTAACATCTGAGGCCACCTAGCCTTGGCTGTAGAAGGGAGAGTCCTCAGCATATTCCCAAGTGTCCTGTTGAACCGTTCAGTGACCCCATTGCCCATAGGATGATATGGCGTAGTATGCGATTTCTGCACACCTGCCATCTCTAAGAGGTCCTTCAACAGTCTGCTCTCAAAGTTTGATCCCTGATCCGAATGAATCCTCTTGGGAAAGCCATAAACACAAAAGAAATCATCCCACAACCTGCGTGCGACATGTTTTGCAGACTGGTTTCGGCAGGGGAAGGCATGTGCCATCTTGGAGAAATGATCGGTTACGACCAGGACATCCACTTTCTTATTATCGCTGAGCTCAGCAGTCCAAAAGTCTATGCACACTAGCTCCATCGGCTCTGACGTCTGGATGTTCTCTAGTGGTGCACAGGCATGAGGTTCAGGTGTTTTTCCAACCACACATCTCTCACACTGTCGAACATGGTTGGTTATGTCTCTCTCCATCCCGACCCAGAAAAACCTCTCACGGGCGAGGGAAAGTGTTCGTGCCTGGCCCTGATGGCCTGCATTATCATGAAGGCTGAGGAGGACTTGAACCTTCAGGCTATCAGGAACAACAAACTGAAAAATCTTTCTACTCAAGCGGTGATGCCTTATCACCCTGTACAGGATGCCGTTCTGTACTTTAAGCTTCTTCCACTGCCTGAGAAGTCCACCAACACCACCTGGTTCTGAAGCTGCTTCTCGCCTCGTAGCCTTCCTTTTTCTTCGCACATAGAAAAGGACTCTGTTTATTGCCTGATCTTGTTGCTGAAGGCTCGAGAGCTGGCTTTGGGGAAGAGGAACGACCGGGTCCACCTCAGGGAGCTGTGATAAAGGTGGGTTGACATTGGTCAAACCATGGTCACACTGCGCACTCAGCACAGCTGACACCTCATCAGCATCGATCGAACCCCTCTCGCTCTGAAGGTCGCACTCAGAAACAGAGTCTGGTGAGTCTGGCTCTGTGTCTTGAACAATGTGGCAGTTGTTAGTCAGCCGAAAAGCATCCTGCACAGTACCTCTCACAACCCCGTTGACCTCATCTAGCAGGGCAACATAAGGTTCTTTCAGCAAACGATGACCAATACATGACTCGACAAATGGTTCACGGCTCAAAGCATCAGCAACTGTATTTCTAACCCCTGGCACATACTTTAGATCAAAATCATATGCCGCGAGCTTCGCCACCCATCTCTGCTCACAAGCATCTAAACGTGGCTTTGTCAAGATGTAGGACAAGGGGTTATTGTCTGTCCAAGCAGTGAAGTGCCTTCCTTTCAGCCAGTGGCTGAACTTGTCACACACGGCCCATTTAAGCGCCAAGAACTCTAGTCTGTGCGCTGGGTAGTTCATCTGAGACCGTGACAATGTCTTGCTGGCAAAGGCAACAGGTCGAGCCACTGTCTCGCCAGGAGAAACCTGTGAGAGTACTGCCCCGATGCCATCAAAGGAGGCATCAACCGCCAGGATGAAAGGCTCACTAAAGTTGGGATGAGCCAGGGTGACAACATTAACTAGTTCCATCTTGAGCGTTTGAAATGATGTGCGACATGCTGATGTCCAGTCACTTGGTGTCAGAGATGGTTTGGCAGAGGGTTGCTTCCTGAGCTTCTTTCCTTTCCTCCCATGGGGAATTGCCTGTCGTCCCGAAAGTAACCTAAACAAGGGCTTGGCCTTCGCAGAACAATCAGGGATGAAATGTTGGTAATAGAGGATCATTCCTAAGAAGGACCGGATCTTCTTCTGGGAGGGAGTCACACCATCGCTCTCCATAAGCTGTTCTTCCCTGATGTTGGTAATGGTGTTAACCTTGTCTGGATCAGTTCTCACACCATCCGCACAAATGACATGTCCAAGAAATCTAACTGACCTCTTAAGAAGATGGCATTTCTTAGGGGCCAGCTTAAGGTTGTGACTCCTCAACCGAGAGAAGACCATCTCAAGGCGCTGAAGGGCAGTTGCCTCGTCAGGCGCAAACACCATCAAGTCGTCCAAGTAACAAAGCAAGCTGCTGAAATTCTCGTCACCAAAGATCGACATCATCATTCTCATGAATGTCGCCGGACTGTTCGACAGGCCCTGAGGCATCCGGTTGTACTCATGGAGACCAAAGGGCGAGGAGAATGCTGTGTATTTCTTGTGAGGCTCGTAGAGAGGCACATTGTAAAATCCAGAGGTCAAATCCATTGTTGAAAAGAGAACATTTCCACTGAGAGCAGCCAGGGCGTCGGCTTGGTGTGGCAGCGGGTGCGCGTCTTTAACAGTCTTTGCATTGAGCCATCTGAAATCAGTGCAAATGCGCAGGCTGCCATCCTTCTTCCACACCAAGACCAGCGGCGATGCATACTCACTGTTCGACTTCCGGATTATGTCCCTTTCTTCCATCTCATTCAGAGCAGTTCTTAGCTTCTCATACTGACTCGGCGGTACTCTGCGATAAGGCAAACGAAAAGGCTTCTCATCCACAAGGTGTATTTTGTGGACAAAATCGGTAGCTTCTCCACAGTCCATTTTATCCTTAGAAAAGATAGACTCATACTTTTCCACAAGCTGCAGAAGCTGATCTTTCCATCTGTCAGACACCTCACAACTGTCTAAGTCCAAGTCTTGTAGTCCTAGTCTGTGCAAGAGTTCCTTCCTTTGTTCAACAGACCTTATGGGAACAGAACCCTGTTCTAAAGAGTGGCTGTTAGACATGATCTTTTCAGGGGGAGACAGCTCTTCAACTGCGACACAGGGGTAGACATCAGCGATTTTACAGTTCTTCCTCAGAATCACACGCTTGTTGCTGGGGTTAATCACCTTGAGAGGAACCCATTTGTCACCCCACAATGATGAGACGGAGCGGCCAACCAGGATGTCTCTGGGTCTACACCGTGACTGTGTAGGCTCAACAATAACAGTGCAGCCTGCTGATAGAGGTGAAGAGGGAGGTAATTTACCCCACACAAGGTGTTCCTGAAGGGGTTCCAGCGTAACACGCTGTCTCAACTTCACTGTGCCAATCTTATCAGGCACCGCCCCTCCTCGCCAACGCTCAACATTGGAAAGCATGGATAAAAACTGTCTACAGTCATCATTGGTGACATCACCTGAAATAGATACAAGCCTCCAATACTCATCCGTATTCTTCATTACATGAATCAACGACTTAATAGCGTTACTGCCAATAATCATGTCGTCACTTTGGCCTGGAATAACCAGCGTGGGGATGAGCAGCTTGAAACCATAAAGAGTCACTTCCAAATCACAAACTGCTTTAGGTTGGAACTGGTGGCCCCCAGCACCAACAACAACAATGTCATTAGCTGGTTCGAGCTTCAGATCAGGGCAGGACTGTAAAAGCCGCGTAGCAGTAGCCTCACTAATAGAGCACGACATAGAGCCACTGTCGATCATGGCTCTCAGTGAAACTCCGCCCACAGTCCCCACAGTCGTATAAAACAAACTGTCAGATTTCTTAATTCTTTGCGTCATTTGGAAGACAACTGTCGTACCAGGTGGCGAAGTGGAGCACAGAGATTCATACATGGATCCCAGGTCATCGCTGTCGCAAGTGGGAGAGTCACTCAGATGATCCACACTTTCCTCCCTCAAATGTGGATCAACTAGTTTTCCGACCGTCGAGGGGCAGAAGACGACGAGGATCCAGGACAGGCACGCCTGGTGTGGTCAGGTGAGTGGCACAGAAAACAGAGTTTGTGATCTCGGCAGTGCATGAAAGCTGTGTGCGACATATCATGACAGACGGAGCAGGGCTTATCATGTAGGCCCTCAATCCTGGAACGTCTGGAGTTAGGCCGTGTGGTCAAACCAGGCTGAAAGGATCTTTGCAGAAGAACCTTCTCAAGCATGCCTATGAGCCGCTCCAAAGCAGCTGAATCTGTCGACTGTGGCTGAATGTGCTTCTCTGTTGGCTGGACAGGCAACGTTGTTGATATCTGCTGCGTATTCACTGCAACTCTCTCGGCCGTCGTGGTGCTTGAGTTCAACGTTCCTCCAGAGTGGGACTCACACAGGATTTCCTGGACCTCATTGGCTGTCCATTTATCAATTGTCTTTGATCTAAAGATCATGGCAAGCTCAGGGGAGGGACAGTTTTTGATGAACATTCGGGTGACCTCAGTGCTGGGGCTACCCAATGCCTGTCCTCGTTCCTTCAGGCGCTCAACAGCAAGATCAACAGCACGGTGCAGCCTAAGCCAGTAATCGAATGCACTTTCGCCTTTCTCTGGGAGAGTGGTGTAGAAGTCTGCCAGCGGAAGAGGTGAGCACTGAGCAGAGTCAAAGTGTCTCCTCAGGATTCCAAAAATAGCCTCAGGATCACGTGTGACATCTACGACACTGTTTCTAATGCCAACCTGGACCACATCCTTAGCCTTGCCTCTCAAATGAACAAGAATCTCCTCAGCCTGTTCTTCGGGTCTCAGACTCCCCAGCTTTATAAAGGCTCTCATCAGATCCTCCCACTCTCTCACAGAAATGAGATCAGAACCATCCCCTCTAAAGCATGGTGGGTCCTTAAGCTTCCTGTGGGACACAAATTGCACCGGCGCAGCATCAACAGCAGATGTAGATGACACAGCATGGAAAGGTGTGGCCGTAGGTGCAGGTAAGGGGGTACTAGCAGACGGGCTGAGCTGGGTTAAGATACTCTGCGCTACTCTCTGACCAACCAGTTGGATCACATCCCCCATCTGACTCACAATCTCCGTGGCAATAGTATCTGGGTTAGGAGAAGGTGAACTGTTGTTCTGAGACGTGTGTGACACATGGCTAGGGGGAGGGACAACAACCCCTTCACTGGACTGGGGCCCTGGGATCCCCTGACTATCCCCCCTAACAAAACCACGCCCACTAACAGGAGTGTCATAACGCAAACGCAAAGGGGAACATAACAACCCCCTACCCCTACCAACAACATTAGGAGTACTCGATCCCTCCTCTGTGATGTCCATCACAACAACTAGAATAAAACAAAAATGCTATATATGCTCCTTTTTAAAAAAAAATTGTGTCAGAAAGAACAACAATGAATCACAAACGTGCAGCGCTGAAACTGGCCCACGTTGCTGAGAGGAGTCCACCGTCCAAACACTCGATTGACGGCTCACGGCACCAATGTAACCCCTGGTCAGCTTCTCTTTCCAGCGCTGTGTGAATAAAACTCTCTGGACTCGAAGTGGGTAGAGCTCAGGCGCGATTTATTCCCCTGCAATAACATGGGACATGAATAACCATGGGTTTCAGCAACAGGATTCCGCCCAAACACAGCGAAAGCTTCATTGCTACTAACTATAGGCTTATGATCGTATAGTGGAACTCTTAGTTTTCCCAAATAAATAAAAACAAATATTGATTGAAAAATAAAATGGCAACAATACTTATCACGGAAAATAAAATAGAAACATTACTGCGTTGTGGTTTAGATAACAAAAGAAAAATTAATTCGCTTAAATGCACATTCATGTAAATATAAATAAACCAAAGCCAAAATTCCCTTTTACGTACAATAGTAAATGGAACAATGCTGCCATCTACTGGGCAAACTTAATAAGCAATATGTCTTAAACAGAATTAGCCTGCAGCTCAACCATATACATGTTTCAAAGTACACATACCTGCAATAACATGGGACATGAATAACCATGGGTTTCAGCAACAGGATTCCGCCCAAACTATTGAGAGAAGTTTCAAAATTATTAGACACGACAGCCTCCTCTAGCTGTTAGCCGCTAGCTCCACGTGTCCATTTTTCTTACCGTCTAATCTATTAACTGCAAAACACGGTCATAAACCTGAAATCTACTCAAATACTACCGTATGGGCAGTTCATGCAGTTAGTGCACTGTCATATTAGCTTCAATGAGGATTTTCAAATATGTTTTAAACTCATGCTCTGTGAGAGCGGACGGAGAGGAACTTACCACAGCGAAAGCTTCATTGCTACTAACGATAGGCTTAGGGGGTAGCCCGTTTACCAGTAGCAGACTTCCGCTGCGGATTTTCAAAATAAAAGTTCCAAAATAAACCCATGGTTGCGATCCCAAGTTTAACAGGAATTTAACAACAACAAAACCATATCCATTCTTTTACATCGTTACACTGGCATACATGCGATTACAATATTTATTCTTTAAGTTCTTTTCGGGTCTCCATCAACACCTGGGGAATGAGGAGTGCTGACTGTTAAATGATCTAAATGTATTATTTATGTAAATTCAGAGTCAAATGTTCTGGACATTGCAGTGCAGATTTATGATGGATTTGTCATATCAGGGGGAAGGGATCTTGTGACACAGACCTTATGTCTGCGATGATGGCTTTTTTTGCATTTGCATTTGAGTGAGTCATCTCCTGCCAGCTGTGATGAAAGACCACAGTCAGAACAGGCCACCAGAAAATTCGCTTTTTCAACTTTGATTTCTTTCAGGTGAAGTTATACAAGCTTACAGGTCACACTTTTGCTGAGGACAAGCAGTGAAAACACATTCTTTCCTTATTCATTTGTCTTTCCCACTATCATTTTTTCCATCATTTGCTTTGCATCAGCTTTGGCTGGTCGTTTAGCGTTCAGTATAAGGAGGAGTTTATGGCAAGAGGTCAACAGTAACATCAACATTGTCTGAGCTTTTAAAACCAACAACAACAACAAAAAAAAAAACACAATTACTGACCCAAATTGGTTTGGCCCAAATTCAGTGCACTTATGGGATCTCAAACTCACTGAACCAGGCTTCACAGTTAATGTTTTGATGAGGCTTAAATACATATTTTTAGCTCATATGTCATTTTAATCTTTGGCTCTAATCCGATTTTAGTTGCATTTTTAAAGGGACGGGGGCGGGGAGAAAGGGCATCTCATGTGCACAGTTCATGCTGTCCTGTTGCTTTGTTAATACTGAGAGAAAGGATTAATTAAAATGAAAACCACAAAAATGCACAGCTTAAGACTTAGAAGACTGTATCGTACAAAACCTCCCTAACATTGAAGTTGAAGTTTGTAAACATCACTTTCCTAAAGTGCATCTCACTAAAATTGTTCTTAGTATCTCCAGCTGTGTGCTTTCATTAAAATGCACTATGTCCAGGAACTTTCTACACATCCCATTTTGTTCTGTACAGAAGTAACAGACTGTGAGATGATTGATTAACAAACCAGAAGTGTTATATATCTATATATATATATATACACCCAGCACGCCCCTGCGGGCGGTTTATCCTTCAAGCTCGGGTCCTCTACCAGAGGCCTGGGAGCTTGAGGGTCCTGCGCAGTATCTTAGCTGTTCCCAGGACTGCGCTCTTCTGGACAGAGATCTCGGATGTTATTCCCGGGATCTGCTGGAGCCACTCGCCTAGCTTGGGAGTCACCGCACCTAGTGCTCCGATTACCACGGGGACCACCGTTACCTTCACCCTCCACATCCTCTCGAGCTCTTCTCTGAGCCCTTGGTATTTCTCCAGCTTCTCGTGTTCCTTCTTCCTGATATTGCTGTCATTCGGAACCGCTACATCGATCACTACGGCCGTCTTCTTCTGTTTGTCTACCACCACTATGTCCGGTTGGTTAGCCACCACCATTTTGTCCATCTGTATTTGGAAGTCCCACAGGATCTTAGCTCGGTCATTCTCCACCACCCTTGGGGGCATCTCCCATTTTGACCTCGGGACTTCCAGGTTATACTCGGCACAGATGTTCCTGTACACTATGCCGGCCACTTGGTTATGGCGTTCCATGTATGCCTTGCCTGCTAGCATCTTGCACCCTGCTGTTATGTGCTGGATTGTCTCTGGGGCATCTTTACACAGCCTGCACCTGGGGTCTTGCCTGGTGTGATAAACCCCAGCCTCTATGGATCTTGTGCTCAGAGCTTGTTCTTGTGCTGCCATGATTAGTGCCTCTGTGCTGTCTTTCAGTCCAGCTTTGTCCAGCCACTGGTAGGATTTCTGGATATCAGCCACCTCCTCTATCTGCCGGTGGTACATACCGTGCAGGGGCCTGTCCTTCCATGATGGTTCCTCGTTTCCCTCCTCTTTCTTGGGTTTCTGCTGCCTGAGGTATTCACTGAGCACTCGGTCAGTTGGGGCCATCTTCCCAATGTATTCTTGGATGTTCCTTGTCTCATCCTGGACTGTGGTGCTGACACTCACCAGTCCCCGGCCCCCTTCCTTCCGCTTAGCGTACAGCCTCAGGGTGCTGGACTTGGGGTGAAACCCTCCATGCATGGTAAGGAGCTTTCTTGTCTTTATGTCAGTGGCTTCTATCTCCTCCTTTGGCCAGCCTATTACCCCAGCAGGGTACCTGATCACGGGCAGGGCGTACGTGTTGATGGCCCGGATCTTGTTCTTACCATTCAGCTGACTCCTCAGGACTTGCCTGACCCTCTGCAGGTACTTGGTGGTTGCAGCCTTTCTAGCGGCCTCTTCATGGTTCCCATTTGCCTGCGGGATCCCCAGGTACTTGTAACTGTCCTCTATGTCTGCAATGTTGCCTTCTGGTAGTTCAATCCCCTCAGTTCTGACTACCTTCCCTCTCTTTGATACCATCCGACTACACTTCTCCAGTCCGAACGACATTCCAATGTCATTGCTGTATAGCCTGGTAGTGTGGATCAGTGAATCGATGTCTCGTTCACTCTTGGCATACAGCTTGATGTCATCCATGTACAGGAGGTGGCTGACAACTGCTCCGTTCCGTAGTCGGTATCCGTAGCCAGTCTTGTTAATGATCTCACTGAGGGGGTTCAGGCCTATGCAGAACAGCAGTGGGGACAGAGCATCTCCTTGGTAGATCCCGCACTTGATGGTGACTTGTGCTATGGGCTTGGAGTTGGCCTCTAGTGTTGTACGCCACATCCCCATTGAGTTCCTGATGAAGGCTCTTAGGGTCCCATTGATCTTGTACAATTCTAGGCATTCCAGTATCCAGCTGTGGGGCATTGAGTCATAGGCCTTCCTGTAATCAATCCAGGCAGTGCACAGGTTGGTCAGTCTGGTCTTGCAGTCTCGGCTGATTGTTCTGTCTACCAGTAGCTGGTGTTTTGCGCCTCTGGTATTCTTGCCAATTCCTTTCTGTGTCCCGCTCATGTATTGACCCATGTGCCTGTTCATCTTAGCCGATATGATGCCTGACAGGAGCTTCCATGCAGTACTGAGGCAGGTTATTGGTCAGTAGTTGGAGGGGACCGGTCCCTTCTTGGGGTCCTTGGGGATCAGGACCGTCCGGCCTTCAGTTAGCCATTCCGGGTGTCTCTCGTTAACTAGCAGCTGGTTCATTTGTGCTGCCAGACGCTCGTGGAGTGCAGTCAGCTTCTTCAGCCAGTAGGCGTGAACCATGTCGGGCCCTGGTGCTGTCCAACTGGAGACCCTTTCTTGGATATCTGCGACTGTGATGGTTACTGGACCCTGTTCAGGGAGGTCGCTGTGGTCTGCCCTCAGATCCTCTAGCCACTGAGCATTGCCGTTATGGGTTGCATCCTTCTCCCATATGCTCTTCCAGTATTGCTCCGTCTCCAGCCTTGGTGGTGCTGTTCTCTTATTGTTCTCTTGCCACTGAGAGTACACCTTTGCTGGTTCTGTGGAGAACAGCTGGTTTATTCTCCTGCCTTCTATCTCTCTGGTGTACCTCCTCAAGCGGCTGGCCAAGGCTGTGAGTCTTTGCTTGGCAGCTTCCAAGGCCTCAGGTATGGACAGTTTGCTGTATTTCTTAGGCACCATATATATATATATATATATATATATATATATATATATATATATATATATATATATATATATATATATATATACATACATATATATACATATACATATATGTATATATATATAGAGAGATAGAGATAGAGATATATCTAGAGATAGAGATAGAGATATATCTCTATAGATATAGATATATATATAGCAAGACTATTCATAACTGACAACGTAATGGGAATGGCAAATTGGTTACAATTTGCACACTGATGTCAAACTTGCAGATCTGTTTTAATAAAAAAGTGTTTGTAGATGTTCATCCAGAAAAAAATGGCTATTTGCTTTCATCAAAGACCTACTGTATCTAAACCTGAAGCTCATATAGAAAATTTCAGGGTCTTATTTCAGTAACCCAATTTCACTGCAGACATTTGTTATAGTGTGGGTAATGAAGGCTCTTTGACATTTCAGACTAGTGGGTCAGTTTGCCTGATAGCGGGGACTTGGAACTGAGCCACCTGTAAAAAAATGATAAAACATAACATGCCCAAGTCTCTGTGGGCCCAAACAGGTCTGTAAATATTTTAAAATCTCAACAATATTACATGTGAAAACTCAGGTGTCTTGTACATTCTTTGCTACTTGTGAAATCTTTGTCAGTCTCTTTACTTTACTGGAATCTATACACTTGTGTGTAATGTAGATAATCTCTGGGTGAAAAAAGAGGGTAAACATGAAAAAAAAAGCACTCTTTGTGATTGCTTTGGTCATTATTAGGTTTCTGCAGGTACCTTTTGTTTGCATAGAAAATTTTGACTTTTCTGCAAACATTCACTGCTAGCTGAGGTATTGAAACTTGAAAAAGTGCCTTGCAAACAGGAAATGGTGACCTTCTGCCCAGTTTTACTCGGAGTTTGGGGGCAAATTCTCTCCATTTCTGGTTTGTGTTGCAGTTTTCACAGTCTCATATTCACTTAGAGAATAGAGTGTTTGTGGACAAACTATCGTGACCACAGCAGTACACTAGTGATCAAATCAATCCCAAAGAGGTTCACCAGCTGGCTGGGTAATATACATTTTTCTCTTGTGACCAGTGGCTGCCAGGATCACTGACTGGTCCCTAGGCTGGTGTGACTGGGGCTTTATCATTTGATTTCCCATTGACTGAATAATTGAATGAAATTGCCACTTAACAATGTAACAATAAGCTTTATATATTCCTACATTAAGATAGAAATTGGAAATTGGAAACATTTCCTCTAAAGTGTATGATGTGATGACTCTTTCTATTTTGTTTTTTGTTAATTTTTAACATCAAACTTTGGCTGCTTGTTTGGGGTCAGTCTTTTATAAGTCACATGGGGCCAGTCAGATGAATTGTATTTATGATCATTTATCAGTACATATCCATATTTTTATATATATGTATAAAAACAAAGCTGACACTTGCGAGACTTCATCAGAGGTGTAAGCATCACAGTGACCTCAGCCTCAAGGTCAGAGTTCAAGTTTTCCGAAAATCTTGTGAATATGATAACTCAAGAAGGAAGTCATCTAGAATTTAGAAATTGATAACATAGATGCATCTACTTAAAATCTCAGACGAGTTTGAATCTCAGTGACCTTGGCCTCAAGGTCAGGGGTCAAAGGTGAAGTGTTTTTATGAAAAATCTTGTGAATGCGATAACAAGGCCACGTAGGATTTGCATCTACTAGAAGGTGCATCTACTAGGAGGCTGCCTCCAGTATTTTTACAGTTTGCAATTTGAAATAATGTGCTTATACCCACAACTCAGAAGTTGTGTGCTGTTTTTGTCCTGGCTCGTGAATTAGCAGATACACAAGATGCTTGAACGTTTTTTTTTCATCCATCAATTATTCAGTGATTTTAAAGTCTTACATGCACATTGATGCAAGTAAGAACATAATTGCTCAATTATTCACTGGAATGTGATTACTGGTAAGAATAGTTATGCATCAGAGAGAACCTGAATGGTAACCAACAGCGATCTTGACGCTGCAATTTTCCCGTCTTTCTTGCAAAAATGACTGAAGCTCAGTTGGGTAGTACTGGGACTGTGAGTGAACAGCAATTTTCCAGTCCAAGGAGGCTGAATACGTTTTTATTACATTATTTTTGCAGTTCCAAAATTGTGCTTTCTCACTTGTATTAAACTAAAAAGTTTTACACTCCCCTGTGCTCCTGCATTGTAGATTTGACACAGTCGCCGTGTTAACTGCCTGCTCTTTAAGTGCCAATCATCCCAAGATAAAAGCCATACTGAAACCAATAATACTTCAGCTTTTCTGTTTTTATTTTTTCTTTTAGTCCAGAGCCCCCACCCCCCCAACATCACACCTATAATTTCCATTTAGTTCAGTCCTCTGCATATCTTCTCGCACCTATGACACCTCAGAGAAGCCACACTAGAGTCAGGCATCAACACTTACACCTAGATACCCTTCACCAGCAAGCTTTTAAACAAATCAATCAATTTGTTAATGAATCATATAAGTGAACTGTGCTATATGTGGGCATTGATCGCCACACTCCTCAATACACCAACTCTATGTCCCAGCACGCTCACACACCTTCAATTCTCCTCGATTGAGCTCGATATGAAAGGGCCTTTTGCTCAATTCTAATTTCATCTCAGATCTCTTTTTCAGCATCGATCTTTATACACCCTGTGCGGCACAAAGTGATATTGAGAGAGGGACTGATATGAAAATGGACATAGATTTAGCATAAAGAAAAAAAATTAAGATGGCGAGTCTGTCCCAGCAAGGAAAGAAAAAAAAAAAAAAAAGCAAAGAGAGAGTGGAAAAAAGTGAGACGCTGACAAAGGGGATATGAGTGTGCTGATTCGATTAACTTCTGCTTACTTTCTTCCTTTTTCTTTTCAATTTTATGGAACTTCATCAGGGAAAAGTTAACGTGAATTATGCAGTGCCCTTGCTAGGTTGGCTTATGGGTTGTTTTGCCCGCCGGTTAGGCTTTTTGCTCTGGCACCCCCAAATACTAGCCTGAGGAACAGTCTTTGTACAAGAGGGTGTCTTGCTAGGGATTTTGATTCTCTTTGTGTCTGGATGTAGGGTTAAGATGTAAAAGCCTGCCAACAGGTCTGGCTCTTGCTTTCCTGGAAATGATGATGTGGGGAAGAAAACAGCTACAGGAAAGCCTGAGAAGACAGGAATTAAAGCTGTACCCGTCCACAGTAAGCTTAAGTGCTTAAACATTTAAATAACAATTAAACAATTAAACAATTAAACAATTAAAATTTGGTAATAGCAGCTAAGACAGAGATGCATTTATATATATATATAAAAAATGTGCACACAGCATTTCTACTGTAGTTAGCTTGATTGAGAGGAGTTTCCAGGAGCTTCTTCAGACTGAGTGCTATAGGGTGATCACACTGCTACCTTAGTAATAAAGTAGGTTTTATTTTACCAAATCAGGTTAAAAGAGGCAAAATCATCATAATAAAAGTTGTTCCACTGAATCTTCACTTGAGGACTCAATCTTTCACTAGTTTTTGACTCGGTAGTTTATACTGCTACACACTGATGCTTTTTTCCCAACAGGATTACAGACTATGGGGGAAAAAGTATTGAGATTTTTAATGCACGGAGCTGGTGTGTGCAAAGCATGGTTGTTGTGTCAGGTGTCGCAAACTACACATAAGCTTCTAAACTGCCTCAGTTATAAAAAAAAAACAATAATAATTTGAAACACTGCAATCTGTAGCTGTTTTTACTGTCACAAAGATCTGATATAAAGGGTAAAAGATTGACTGTACAGTGGCACCATGTGGGGGAAAAAATCTCTTTCTTGTCATGTAAGGTGGTCATCCTGTGTGCTTGCTCTCACTCCCCTGCTGGAGATTAACTCCCACTCTTACGAGGATGAGAATGTGACTTGTGCGGCAGAGAGAGCAAACAAAGTTGTAGAAGGAATGGCACCAGGGATCCATGCTGAGCACTCGAGCCTTACAGTCTGACTGCTGTGCAGGACTACAGACCAGGAGGACAGTCCTTTAAAAAGTCAATTTGGCAGGGTTTTATTCTTTTGCCATATTTCCTGTTTTCACTTCGCCTTCAAAGGAGTTTGGCGGACTTGCATCACACTGGTGAAACTCATCCTGTGTTGTTGCAAAGCTGCCAAATTCCTGCTTTATAGTTTAGGCTCTGTAGCCCTCATCTACTCGTTTATTTCCTTGATTTTGGCAGCAACTTGCATCTAACTCACTATGATCTCCTCTGGCAGAGCTCACTGTCAAAGAATGAAGGACAGCAAGCATATATTTTTAAAGATAAATTGGCTAAAGAAAATTTTCTTTAAAGTGACACAATGAAAGCTGTTGCAGTGAAAATGTATTTAGTGGATTTAGTGGCATTTATTGGCGTTGCATGTGTTTATGCAGCACATAGTTAATTACTGAATGTATAGTATGGTGAAATAATACATTTTGCAGCGTTACTACTTTGGAATTTTTACAAATGCCTCTCTACGAAAGCTGAAGTGAAGTCAAAGTGTTGCAGAAATTGAAGTAATTAACCTAAAATCATGTGATGTGACGAAATAACATTATTGATATAACACAAAGGCAAAATAAAGCCAATGCAAACCTGCATCTGTGTGAAGCACAGCCCTGCAGCATCGGGGACCTTGCGCTCAGCAGTGCCTTTGGCCTTTCGGCGCCAAGGCCAGAAACCTACTGAGCTCACCTCACTATCTCTGCTTATTCCTGCCACATCTGAGCAGAGAAGACAGCATGTGTGCGAGAGAGAGACACTGACAGAGAAAAGGAGAGCCTTCATTCTCCCTCACTGTGGATCCTTGTCTACCCCCTGCCTCCAATCCCACTGTGATTTCTCACACTGATCTGTTTGTTTGCAGAGATTCCTGCTCTTTCTTATCACCTCCTCTGTCCCTCCTTTTCAATTTCTCCTACCTTATGAGGAGGTCAAGAGTTAGAGGAGGGGTGGAGACAAGGTCAGGTGGCTAGAAAGAAAGAAGGAAGGAAAAAGAACAACAACGATGAGCATTAAAACGGATAGATGGTCTTTTCATTTGCTGCGGGTGTCTTTAACCTCACTGAAGCTCTCAGGGGTCTATGCAAGCCAACTTCCTTGACCTCAAGGCTGTTCAGCTGAGCTGAATGTGTGATGATATATTTCACAGAGCTTTGATCATCTTGCCACTCTTCTCATTCATTTTATTAATCTCTCTTATTTTTGTTTGCATATGAATCATGGCTTGAACGAAACAACAGCAATAAGTATAGAGAATGTAAGTAAACAAAAGACATTCGATATACATAAAGGACGTTATATCATGTCTGTAACCTTGAATAGATGATAACAATTGAAAAAAACATGGTGTCCATCTATTCTAATAATTTCTACTGTAAGATGATGGATTCAATGGTCATAAAAGTCCACGATAGATTCACTAGTGAACATGATAAATCCTTTTGAAATATTTTAGTGACCATACAGTGTTGCCAGGTTTATATTAGACATTTAACAAGTATTTTAGCTTTCATTTACAAGTAGTCATAATTCATTGTTGTTTTTATTGCGATATCCCCGTCATGGGCTCTATTTTCACTCGAGCTTTGTGTTTTTAATGCAGGATTTATGGCAACTCCTGGACACACGTTCAGGTCTTTGTCAATACCCATAAACAAAAGCTTGTATTAGTCAATTATTATGTCCCAAAGCAAGCAAGGTTCTGGGAAGTCTTTACAATAGGAGTTATTAGAGAAGAAACCCAGACCTTCTGTCTACCAGACAGCCAAACAGCCTTGTCCTCTGAAAGCCATTAAGACTTAAAGATGAGGCTATAAAAGCAACCCCAGCCAGCTCGATTACTGGATGCCCCATCTCTGTCTGTCAGTCAGTCCGTCAGTCAGTTGATGTATGTCTCTGGCCCTCTTTGGTCAGCTTTAGTATCACCAGAGGGCTCGATAATTACTGAGTTATTATCTCAGTAAGTCCAGAATGAATTTCATCCCAATGGTAATGGCCGTGTAAGTGATTTTCTGCTGCTACAATGATTTGGTGAGGGGGGTCCGGGCCTCTAGGGTGTTCGGATAATTATTTTTCAGATACAGAAGTCTGACGTGCAGCAAGAAATCCTGTGGAATTAAAGAAATTAATATTTTCGACTCCTGCTTGTTTCTTAAAATGCACTCCACAAGGGAGGAACCTTCGAGATGATTTGATTAATTTTATGCCATGTTCATTTGACATAAGCTTCCATAACAACTAGTGAGGATTTTACTAAGCAAACGGTGCCAGCTTTACTTTACTACCACTTTAATCTCAGGGGAAATTAAGATTTTTGTTGAGCATTTTTATGTCCAGTGTTGCTTCTATATCACATACGCACCCTCTCCTTGAGTGACACTCGCTTCCTAATTATTCTTTAATATTCACGTTTGCCTTTGATAACTCTCATGAAATATGAATGAGTTTTCTCCCCCATTCTGTTTTGACTTTACTTAGCTGAGCACCAGCCTCCCCAATATGAGCCTTTATGATGTTAAGCTGCCATCAATTAGATCTCATTTGATCTGTTCCCTCCCCGGCTTGACGGTACTGTGCGCCATTGGCGGGGATGGTGGGTTGGGATGTAGCCCTCAGCGACTTGCTAATTAAACCAGCAATTAGGCCTAATTCTGGGCTTCAAATGAGCTCCTTAGTGAGCCAGGTGTGCCAGACAGTAGTAGAGGACAAATTTCCCTCATTCATTTACTGGCTCTTTCTCAATTTCCATACTTATGCGCTGTTTGACGTATTTGATATAATGTGTATCGGCCAAAGAGTGACTGCCTAAAAAAAGTGTTACCAAAAATGGAACTTAATTAAATTTGCAGCAAGTCTCAGCATGTTGCTAGATTTGTTGTGGACATAGTGCATCACATTGAGATGGCAGACTAGCTTACAGTTCATTGAATACGTGGTATCAAACACTTTTCTGATACTATGATCATGATATTTATTTTGTTTGTTGTTTTTTGCCCTTGCTTTCAAGACACACTTAAAATATATGTATATGAAAGACACACATACTGTACCCACTGGACTAAATAAAAATGTAATTTTCATTTTGTAATTAAAAATACCATATATAATACCATACCATATAATAACAACAATTAAACATAATTATAGTAATGATGATAATGACAGGGGACTGTCGTTATTATTATAGCAATGATAGCCCTCTGCCTCCATTCATCTGTCTCCATTCACCTTGTACACTTCACATTTTCAGTACAACTCCAGTCATGACACCTACAGAAATACTCTGATGATTTTGCAGCAGCTGGATGTTAAAGTGATGGGCAGGAGGAGGAGTACAGACTGCTGGTGGATGATTTTGTGGAGTGGTCTGGAAAAAATCTTTTGCTTCTAAATGTGAAAAAGACCAGAGAGATGGTGACCGACTTCAGAAGGAAAAGGACAGCTACACAGCCTGTGTCTAACCTGTGACAGGATGTTGATATAGTGCAGGAGTACAAGTACCTGGGTGTCCACACGGACAACAGTCTGAAATACAAGACATACTGGACACAGAGGTTGTAAACAAGAAGAGGATGAACAGATTCTATTTGCTCAGGAAGCTGAAATCCTTCAAATAGTTCGACAAAATGTTGGGGATTTTCTATCAGTCTGCTGTGGCGAGTTCAGTGTACTTTGTTGTGGACTGGTGGGGGAGAAGCAAAAACACTGGTGACACCAAAAGATTGAATAAACTAATGTGTGATTGGCTGCAAACTGGTAATTATGGTAGAGAGGAGTTTGCTGAGCAAACTGTCATCCATTATAGATAATCCTGACCACCCTTTGCACCACTTATTGGACAGGCAGGAGCCCTTTCAGACAGACAGACAGACAGACTGAAATAGCTCCACTGCTATAAAGACAGGAAATATTTTATACACATGCTTTTACTCCCTATAAAACTGTGAAAACCTATCATTTGTTTTAGGATTTCAAAGTTTTGTGGGTTTTTTTAAGTATACTTTATAAGATAAGATATATCAAGAAATTTTGGCAAATGCTCTTGACTTCTTTAAGGCATCAGAGTTAAGAATTGGAGTGCAAGATTAGAAACCTGAAACACATCATCATGTCCAAATATGGTATTCCTAAGGATTAAATCTGAGATTATGTCTTCAGATTTTGCATTTTCACAGACATTCATCAGGAAATCAAAAAACAATTGGCTCATGAGCTCTGCAATTTTCACTGATGTAATAATTGTTTATGTACTGATTAAAAAATATGATGCTAAGCGGTAAGTTTCGGAGGTACTGGTAGGTCGATTTTGCAACTTGGAGCTTCTTTTAAAAATTGAAAGTTGACTTTTTATTTGTGATATTAAAGTAACATTTTCTAGGGATGATATTTTCTCCCAATAAGAAAATTCAAAATTTTATCTCAAAATCATGCGAAGAAATTTGCAGTTTATTTTTAACCCATTAATTGTAGTAGCGGTCTTCCCTTCAGGCTGTGATCTACATACTATGATGACAAAATCAAACCTGCAATTGAACCCAAGACTCTGGGGATGAGTGATGTCTAGGCTAATACTGCAATGGCTAATACCAAAATATTGTCTTTTCTTTCTCTGCAGTCCACATCAATACATTTTACATGCAAACATATTTGACTGCACGTATGTCCCGTATAATAAGACATAATTGCACTTTGAGTGAGTTGCCTTAGTGCATAACTACAGTTCCATCTGTTAGCTTTAAGTGGAAAAGGGAGTGAGGATAGTAGCTTGTGACGGGCGCAGATGGCCTGTTCTTCCTGATACTGTTTCGCTGCTGGAGCCGTCAGTAGAGAGAATGTGTGAATTAAAAAATCCCAGTCGAATAATAATAAACCCACAGTACAACTCTGCAGGTTCTCAGCTACGAACTGTAGACTAGGATGGGCCAAGTGAGAGGGAATCAGAGTGAACTCAACAAAGAGATAGAGTTGGAATGGTGTGAAATGTGAGTGGGAGGTATTTTGCATTTGTATATTGTAGAAGAAACGAGGGATTAATGTGGCAAAGAAAAGAGATGAAATAAAAGCACAACCAACGTGGTGCATTTGTTAAGTGAGGTAAAGGAGTAAACAAAAAGAGGCTTGCTGTGTAGAAGAAAAATGAGGAGAAAATGAGTTGGGCCATGTGATTTCTTGAAGGAGAGATGTTGTTTGAAGGGAGGGGTGGCAGACAGGGAGAGATAGGTTAGAAAGATTAGTAGTAAGAGGCAAGCAGGAGGTGAACAGATAGAGGAGGGATTACAGGAATCCCCTGACCTCACCAGGCAGCCATTAGAGCAAAACTAATTACCAGCCAACGACCCTGGAGATAGAAGTCAGTGCCCTGCCATACCACACTCCCCACACTTGCCTTTCTCTCCTCACAAGCGTGTGTGCATACTTAGTTTCTTTCTCTCTCTGTCCCACAGATCCAATCCATATGATGTATGGATGCATGGGAGCAATGGGAAAAGGCTAATCACCTTCAAGAAACAAGACTGGGAAAGAGAGGTCACCTTTGCAAGACCTTAACTGGACCAACTTCTTTCTTTCACACAAATATATATGATGTAGAGCACCTCCCAGTCAATGTATACAGAAAAATCACTTGTCTTCTTTTCAATATGGTCTGCAAAACCTTCAAAAATAAGTAATAATATTGGTATTTTTTCTGTGTTAAGGTGCATTTCCAAAGACACATAAATATGCAAAAAAAAATAATGTCAATATTTAGTTTATTTTAATTGTATACTACCAAATAACAACAGCAGTCTCCTCAAGACGCTTATATTTTAATGTAGAGACCGGACATTAATATAGAGAAACCCCAACAAGCGGACGACCCTGTATGGGCAAGAAATGGGCGACAGTGGGAAAGAAAAACAGGAAAAAGCCTCTGGCAGAACCAGTGTGTTACCATAAATACATAAAGTCAGAAAATTGAGAAGGTTGCAAAGAATCAGCCTACATACCCGAATGTCAAGGAATGGTGGTGTGTCAAGCAAATTAACTGGATGAATCAACTTGCTTAAAGAAAGGACTCGTTTAAAAGATACAGCCACACATCACCGGTGCACCTTTACCTAATGTGTGGTACATATTTGATACATTGCAATAAATCTGTGGATTAGTGTGGGGGTCACTTCACCCCACAGAAAAAAAGTCCTAATGACCTTAGAGATTCTGCAACAGAATCCTGTTGTTTTTTTGGGGGGGGGTTGTGTGTGTGTGTTTGTGTGTAAATGATCAACTAGTAAAACATTTGCCATGGAAATTTTGTACTTTCAGGCATCATTTTGTTGATCTTTGATGAGGTCCAACACTTAGTATCTGCAAAAAATACATTAATTGTGTTTTGCATTTCATTCTATACTGCAAGATTTCAAAGGTCTGCATGCTAATCCATCAGGCTGATAAAGTTAGTTCAGATTGACCTTCATCAAAACTGATAACCGCTAAGATCTTAAACTCATATTTTTTCTGTTGCTTTTCTTTATTATTTACAGCCATCATTTCATGTAAACAGAAGCAGAATGAAAACATGCAATAGTTCATTATTCTTACTGCATCAAAAAACATTGGAACTGAGATAAGAACTAGAGCTATGGGTTATGATGTAACCTGGAAAGTTTAGCTCATGTTTTTCATATTTATTGGTGAGCAGTTTGGGTTTTAATAGGTGGCACGGGAATACCAGAGACTGAAATGTTGTTGTTTTTTTTTTGAGTAAGGTATCTCTTAAAAGCAAAGCCCTTGAAATACTGACTTTTTGTTTGTGGGCCCTGTGCTCTCAGCAAGGGCTTTCACTGCAATCAATATTTGATAAAGCCAGAGTCAGGGACATAAAAAGAGGTGCCACACAAGCAGCCGTTAAGCTCTGTTAGGTGTCACAGTCCCTTTTTATCACAAGGCTTGGGAGCCTGCAACACTGGTTTGCCTCAGAGCTTAAAGGAAAATCACACAGGTAAGTCAGAGACATGATCAGACAGAAGGACTTTATCTCTTAGGCATATGAAATTGTATATAGGCATACAAGTCTCTATATAATCCAGCCCGTTAGGGACACCAGGTTAAAGTTTTGATATTTCTCCTCCAACTCTCAGTTTTAGTTTTTAATCTGAGCGGTGCCTTTCCTCAGTCAGAACAGATTCTTTAGACTGTCTAAAGATGTCTGTTGAGATCTTGAATCCATTGCCTAAGACGTGCTGCCCTGCAGCTGACTTTGTTGGCGAGCTCTGAAGTTCAGCCATCATTATGAAGATGTCACCTTCATTATCTACCTGAAAACCCCTGCTTTTTTTTTTCTTTTGCTTTTTCTTCCGCTTTTTCTTCCAATGTGTTTGAAAAATACCATTCAGTATTATAAAAAATCCTCTAACAATGAGTGAAAAAGCTGGGAAATGAAGCAACAGTTGATGAGTTGCCAAATCCAACAGCACTTATGTAACTTCATCAAAAGTTTAGGATGAATTTGTCAGTCTGTATCTCAGTCTTAAACAAACTTTTTTCCCTTTTGCCATCATTGCACCGGTTTGTGTGGCAAGGGTTCAGCCTCTGTTCTTAAATGTTTATTTTGGATTGTTGATCAGTGATTTCACTAATTTATTTGTTAACCTGAAATGTTAAGTGCCATATTTTAAGCAGTTTTACTTGTCTTTTCATGCAATAGATGAACAGATTGCCTTGGCTGACTGTTTAAGGTGTAAAACAGTAAGAGAAATGTGTTTTACTCATGGGATAGTGAGTAACCAGTGATCAGTCCATGATCTGCTTTCATATAATATAATAATTGTACAGAAAACAGATGGATTATGCCTGGATGGATGTATGGATTTTGTATTTATTGTCTGATGTTACTATAGGAAGTGTTGAGCACTGAATCCCTGTTAACAATATTCCCTAGATGCCAAACATAAGGTATATATGCCTCTAACCTTCCCCCTAAATTACACTCACCAAAAAAAGTGTCCATCTGTCAGTGACAAGAGGAGACAGATGTTTGTACCCCAACCTCAGGGTACAAACATTGTGTTGTCGCTCTTTTAATATTTATTTGCTGCAAAGACAGCGAGACAACAAAACTGCTTAATTACAATTGTAAGCATTTTTTTCACTGACAGTCTTTCATGTCTGTGTAAAGACAACATTAGTAGGCAAGGATGGTGAATTGTTATGTTTCTCATTAAAAGCTTATTTAATTGGATGCTGTTTTATCTTATGTAAGCGCCACTATCATGCAATTAAAAGATAGCCTTGCAGTATGATGTCAATATTTTCCCACTCATTCTCAAATAAAATGCATACAAATGAATACAAATCATAAAAGTTTATTCATGCAGCTATAGCTAAAGTAAATTTGTCCTGCAGTCTCGGGGATGTTTTCTGTAAACACACCAGGTAAGCACATATACCAGCTGAGATGTAACGCTACAAATTGAGCATGCTGTAAATATAATCAGTACCCTACAGAGAACTCTGACGTAAGTCTCTATAGTTTGTTTGCCTGTTTCACTTTTTTATCTCTGCTGCATATATGGGACTGTGTACAACACTTTATGACTTATACCTACCACATGCTGGAATATTTGATTGCTTAAAATTGATTTTTATAAATTTAATGCAGTGACTGTCAAACTTTTTTACAGTGCAAGGCTTGAATGACAAATGTAGAGTCCCATCCAGGGACCCAGACTCATTAAAACATATTACTGCTCCTGTCATGTGGGACCCACAGGCAGTAAGCCTTTGGCCCATTTTGGGTATGAATAGTTAAATAGTTCATGATTCATGTTGAGACAACCCAAGAATCTTAATTACGGCATTGTTGTCTGTGCGTGTGTGAGTGTGATAGTAACACTATGATGATATCAAACTTTCATAAATGTTAAAAATGGCTTAAGGGTTTTTTTTTTGTTTTTAATGCTGGGTGGAGTGAGGTACCTTGCCCTTGTCGGTGGTCAACACACCTGGAAGGAAGCTAAGGCATAGAATCTAAGCAATGTAGTACTGAGCTACTGTGGAGGGGACCTGTTGCAAGTACTGTTACTACTTTGTTAAGCTGAGTTTTGTCAGTTTTGTAAAATTCACGGATTTGAAATGTTAAAAAAAAGAAAAAAAAACATATTATGGGGAATCATAATATTAAATCTTTTGAAGACATGTTAAGAAACATGTTGGATCCAACAGCATTACTGGTTACAGCTTAGATTTTTTATTTATTTATGTATTTTACTTTTTTCTTAGAACAATTTTATCTTGTCACATGAATGAAGCAGTGAGTCTGGGATTTATTTGAATAATTTGTTACAATCTTTTTCCTAAATGTTTTAAAAATAGCCAGCCCTAAAAGATACATATTTTGCCACAGACCTGCCTGTTAGTTCAATGTTTATTCATGGAATTTGGAATTTTGGGAACCTCATGTGCAATGTAATCTAAAACAAAGCACATTGCAAGGTCAGAAAATATAAGAGGTAATGCTGGTTACGTTTGACTTTCCTCCAGAGCCTCCTTTCTATCAGGACTCTGTTCAGCTCTGTCATTGGCTTACTTTTATTTGCTTGTCTCTCTCTCTCCTCTTTTGAATCAGGTTTCTGATTGCTTCTACATTTGTTTGTCCCTTTTTTCCCTAAAACCTCTCCTGCTTTTGCTTTTTGCTCTCCACTTTTGTCCTTAAGCCTCAATCGTTTCCTTAGTTTTTTTCTGCCCTCATTGCTTAATTTCCCCCTCCCTTTCTCTCTCCTGGTCCTATCTGCCAGTCTTTCCTGACACAGCAAAATTAGTTAGAACTCATCCCATTAACTCAGGTTCAGCCTATTCAGGAACAAGCTGAGGTATTTGTGTAGTGGTGTGTGTCAGCACAGTGAGAGATGCTGTAAGGACGCAATGTACCATCCTAAGCACGAGTCCATTCCCCCTCAGGATCTGACAGTCCATCAGGACGAACAGCTGTTGGAATGGAGAAAGTTTTGTTGCATGATGAGAAAATGACAAGGAAAGAAGGAGCTAGAAGGACAGGAAGAGAAGGGAGAAAGGACTCGTTTAGGAGCTGAAAAGGTCTCAGGAAAAGATGGAAAGGAACACAGACATTAAAATTTGAAATAAATGGAAGGACTGCAGGTTTGTGGTTATTTTGACTGACACAAAGTCAAACTACATCAATAGAAAACCACAAGAAAGAGACATCACAGTGACTCACTGGGAAGTGCCTCCTTCAAGTGAAGTGAATAACACCACAGCAGTGAACAGAGAGCTAAAGTAAGACACTTTTGGTGGTGGCGTGGGAGCAGAAAGGAAATTATTATAAACAGTTAAAAAGAAAATAAAACTAAGAGAAAACAAACATGAAGATCGTGAATCAACACTTCAAGGTACCATGCTGCAGCTGTGAAGCGTGTGCAAGTGTCTCTTTAACGATTCAAGGAGGCAGAAAAAAAAGCCTTTGATGGTGACTTCATGCTGCAATTGCAGTCTGTGAATTTAAGCAATGAGGTCACCAGAAATCTGATTAAATATGCTCTTGTGATGCTCCTACTGCCCCACAACCCAATATCTTGCTTTATTAGAAGGACATTTTGTGGCATCTTTAAAACCTGATCCTTTTTTTGAGTGTGCAAACATCCGATGGTGTTTTGTGAAAATACATATGAAAGGTCATAATTCGACAACGTGAACCACAATCAAAAAAGAAACCCTTTGCATCTACTGAATTCTCATTTACCCTTGAATAAAGATGTATACAAGACTTGCTTAGTCTAGAGACAACTTTTAACTTACAGGTCTAATCATGCAAACATGTCAGATAGAAGCTTTAGTTAAGAGATGAAAAGGAACAGGACAAAAATAAAGGACATTTTAAATTCAGTGAAAGAAGTAAATACAATGACCTAATGCAGCAGGCTGAATGAAATTACTCAAGCTTTTTTATGTCCTAATTTGCAATGAAAAAGAAAAGGACAGAGGGAAATGGTTCGGAGATTAGCATCGAGCTGCGTAATGAGAACAACACATCATCATCAGCTCACCTCACATCACTTCTTTCAGCCACCTGAGGACATGACACACACACACAAACGCACGAAATGCCATCTGTTCGGCTGGCCGGTGTCATCGCTTTGCTTTGGGTCCAGCTCTGCCTTCGAGCATGCGCACGCATACACGCATATCTAATTAACCCCAGTTTCTTTATGAACCCCTCATTCTGCTCATTGGCAGGTGGTGTTTGTCTATTAGGGGTGGAAAAGGTGGCTTACCCCCATGCAATATCAATTGCTGCCAAAATCTGGAGGGAAAATGAGGTTAAATGAGGGTCTGATGCCATATTGGGTTTGTGTTCATTAGCTTTTGTTCATTATACTATTTGATGTCTAAACAAGAACCATTGAAGTCACCTGTATATGCAAAGCTCCAGTTAAGGTCTACAAGAACATCCCAAAATATGAGACTTAAGTACCAAACTGTATTTTTGTAAGCAAAGTTGTGACTAGTTGTGATGCTTGAATCCATCACAAAAGATACATGTTCATACAGCATAGAAAATGTAGGGAGTAATACATACAGTAAAAATGCTGAGATGACTGGCTAGAACTGCAAAGGGGGAAATGACCACAGATTCATTTATTCCCAGGACACAGTACTCATGTTTTGGGTCACACTCACCTTCAAACTGTACACTTTTGTTTTATGGCTTCATGTTACACTGTTGTGATGTGTTTTAAGTAGTTCTTGTTAACATTATGCCCTAATGGCACACATACACTAAAAAGGCCAAAGAACAATAAGAGCTACTCTGTCATGGTTAGAAAGGGAAGAAAAGGCAAAACAACTACAACTCATTAAAAATCATGAAATTAGACAGTTTTATCAGGTAGTGCTAAAATATCAACATTGATACTGAATATATGTTGTGAAATAGGATAAGATTGTGCTGTGACTACTCTTGAGTAAATGATAATGATGAGCAATGAAAAAAATATATAAATATCCAAAGATTTTTCATCATTTTTCAAGGTACACACTTGTTGCTCCACCTGTTTTGAATTAGTACACAGTATGAAACTGTGCACAGTCTCACCATCACCACAGCGGCAGATTTAACTTATAGCCTATTAAGTGCAATGTTCCTTTGCTACCTATTTGAAATGAGTATTTAAAACAAAGCTCAGCTGAAGCTGGTGGGAATTGTTGGCACTTGCTGTAATGGAAAGTTTTGAGATTCTGCTACTTCTCTGTTCCCAACTGACCTTACAGAATACAAGGCTCCATATTGCCTTATTCTGTTTCTGTGCAATCTTTTAGATACACCACATGTTGATGTCCAAGTTATCTTTTTATTACACAGTGTTCTAACAGCATTCTGTGACCATGGCAGATAGATAACTTGTCTCTATGAATGATTCCATGCTTGTAATTCATCTTTGTCAGAAAACAAGCACGCCGCTGTCGTGGTGTCTGCACTGTTGTTTGACCCCTTTGCAAAGGTAAATAAAACTCATAAAGACAGCCTGGTTGTGTGCACCTCAATTTATTCCAGATTTTCACAACACTCTTTAGCCATAAACAAACAAAATGCTTTTTGTGCCTGATTTGTATCTTTGTAGAAACTCTCGAGGAGTGTTGCATCTTGTCTAGTAAAACCATCACCTGATCAAATCAATTCCCTGGAGAATTGTTCAGGAGATGTAGTCAGGGGAAGTCGTGTGGACCATAAATGTTGGAACAAAATTTCCATTTATTGCAATCCATCAAAAAGTCATTGCGATATTCAGTCCTGACAAAATGGTATGTGAGCCAAACCACACTGCAATCCTAAATGCCAATCTGCTGCCATGGTTAAAACGAATCTATAGTCAAATATCTCATAAAAACAGTTGATGACAAATAGATGAGGGAGATGCTGAGGAGCCCTTCAACAAAATGGATACACGCATAAATCAGCATCCACTGAAGCTGCTAAATTAGAATATTGTGCAGGAGAGTTGGTGGATATGTGAGAGTTTCAAGTTAAACTTCAAGGACACCGAGTCAGCTGATCCTATTGACAGTCTCAAAGACGGGAGAAGGGAGACACAGCAGGGTTAATGGTGGATTCATCTCGTCTTTGAAGCACTCTTCATTCAGTTCCACATAGAGAATCTTTTCTGAGATGAAAGTGGAGTTGATCTTGAGAGGAAAGTCCAAAGTGAAGTTGAGAGGCAGTCGGGAGTTTTGATGGAGACATCCATTTGACAGGGCTATAGTTCCTCCTTTATTTCCATTTATGGCCTGTCACTCACGCTTTCATTTCCTGTCTGCCTGTTTACCTGCCTCACCTGCCTGCAGGTCACTTTCTCTGCTTATACAACTTTTATTCGTTTTAGTGGTATGACAGACTAGACACACTAAAAAAAATTATGCACATGTGGGTTGATTTCCTCTGCCACAAACACACAAATGGGTGTCTGTCTCATTGCCTGTGTGTAACTGTCATCCTGTTTAACCCTCTGCGATGACTGGCCCATTTCACAACACTAACTGACCTTGCGTGCCAAGAAGAGAAACATTACACAGCTGCTCCCTGCCATGCTGGCAGATATTACCCATTCTCAGGTTTTAATTTCTCAGTTAAATACAACAGGCAGCAGAGTGCACTGAGATATGGAGAGAAACCACGCTTGCCTTAATTTAGACATAGCTAAAACACATAAAACGTAAGTTAAACTGCACCCAAAATGATCCAACCTTTATACCTGAATGGTCCATATTGACCCATAAATCATTTAAGCATAAAAACTCAAAAGATGAACCAATGCTGTGTCTACACAACAAATAGTTTAGCAGAGAACCAGTTTTAAATTGTAGCTTTGTACTTTGATTCTGTCAGCCAGTTGCGAAAGTACACACTGATTTCGGGATCTTTCCAAAATTAATGGAAATATAAACACAGAAAAGTAGTGTCAGATTTTGATCCAACATGCAGTACTGTTCGGAAAGCACCTTCATGGCAATGGCTTAGTTTTTCAGCACACCTGGCTGGAAAACACAATAGAAAACTATCAGTCATAGATTGGCCTCCCCAGAGAGACAATCTCAACATTACTGAAACAATGTGAGATCATCTTGATAGAGAACGAAACAAAAGGTGTCCAACATCCAAAGAAGAGCTTTGAATGTCCACCAAGAAGCTTGGAGAGCTATTTCCGAAGACTTCCTGGTCTAAGAGAATTAAAGACATAAAGTGAAGACTTGAACGGTAATGTATATAAACTTTTAAATAGACTTATTGTAGGCCTGTTATGATTTTCAGATCAGTTTATTATTTTTTTTAGTAAAATTTAAACTTAGAGCGGAATTATATTGCTCATTTTCATTTTATATTCTTATTTACACTTTAGAATAAAACTGGGTCTGAAACAAGCCATTTTAGCTTCCCTCCAATTAAGCACACTTTCTAATTGGCTGCCCCTCACAAACAGAATGTGTGAACAGCAGGTGGGTGGGGCTTCTCTGCTCAAAGCCAACAGATGAGCTGTCCATGTTAGGGATAACTCTTCACATGGTCCTTGACATCATCAGGAATAAAGATCTTTGGAGAAAAGCATCAACGAAACAAACATTGTCTGATGCCTGAGCTTCTGGTTCACTGGGATTATGTTTACACTACACTAATCTGGTCATTTTTTGTAATAATTCAGCCATTTTAAAAACATATAAAGACATAGATTTTTTTTATTCTTCAATTTGTACGAGCACTTTTGACTAGTTATCTTCAAACCATGAAAACACTGCATTCTTAGGTCTGAAATATCAAGACCTCTGCAAAGATCTTTCACTGCTTTTTTCCCTGTATGGTATTAAAAAGGTATTCAGTCTTTGAATTGAACTTGGTAAGCTCTATAGAAACACTGCTTAAATAGGTACCGTCACAAGATAAAGACAAAAGTGGCACAATGTGAAAAAACAAATTCTTTTAGACCTCCGTCCATGCTGAAAAGGCTATAAAGGATTTGATGAATGCTTTGGGAAAAGGGAGTAAATGAACCTTGGGTTTACAACTATTTTCTGACATTATGTTTATGCATGTGTGCTATATGGCAGACATAAATATTTAAAAATAACTCTTCAGTTCCAGTAAGAGACAAAAATCTAAATATTCGATTTACCTTGTGTGGCTTTAACTTATTGTTTGAAAGTTTCATTTGCAAAGTACTTCTTCATAATGTCTCGACACTTTAAATGGACAGCAGGAGAGCTACAAATGGGTAATGAGTGAGAATATGTAACTGTGAGCAGATTTTGTATTAAGTAATTTTGTTTAATATATTTGGTTTCTTGGTGGTTGGTCCTTTTTTGCATTTAATTTGAGGAGAAGCAGGTATAGTTGTTCTTTAATTTATGTTTTTTTATTCTAGGACACAATTAACTGGCAGATACACATGCACAAACTCTCATAGCAGCTGTTACTCCAGCTCTTGTGTTTAATTGTGTGATGAGTGTTAGGTAAACTGTGAGTTTCTTTACTTAAATTTGCATACCTTAAGTGTTGTTTGTAAGTGAGTGGGTATGAATGTGCTTTGGCTTGGAGTAGAGCAGTTTCCAAACAGTTAAAAAAAAACCCAACAACAACAAAAAAAAATCAACTGAAAATTGAATTAAAAAATGGATTTAATAAAAGGGATTGAGGGAAAATGACATTGAAAAGTCATAAACAAAGAAGGTTAAATGGGTAAAAATAATATAAGACATATGATAAGAAGAATAGAGAGAAGCAAAATGATTGGGAAGAATGAAGACTGCATCACAGTAAACAAAGTCAGACGTGAAGGGAACAGGAGCCACAAGAGAAGGAAGGAGGGATACTCGAGGAAGAAACAACAGGTGAGAGCGAGAGATAGGGAGGTCTCGAAGCAAGTAAATAGTGAGGTGAAGAGGCTGAGAGGGGAAGAGATAGTCATCCTCCTCCTGTAGGACTAAACAGCAATAATGAGAGACAGCCATAAAGGGAAGCTGGTTAAGGTGTTGAGGGATAGATACAAAAGAAATGATTGTGTCTGGCTTGTGCTTGTTCTGGCTGGTTGGGATGCTAACTATGTCGGGTCCTTCAGGACCAAAACACAGGTACCTTGAGGTAAACGCAATTGATGAGGAATTATAGAGGAGGTGGAAGGAGTGAATGATTGAGAGCGAATGAGACAAGCCATACTGCCAGAATCTTTCCCCTCACGCTCTGTTTCTCACAATTTTGTTTTGGTTTTTTATTGTCATTATTTTCCAACACTCTGTCCACTTTTAAGGAGTAGTGAACCACATTCATATTTAACCGGTGAGTGGTGAGTGGCTTATGTGGATGGTGGGGTGAGGTGGTGGCTGTGTGACGCTACCTAATAGAGTCATTTTAATGGAAGCTGATGATGATTGACGGCCACGCACGAAGCTGGTAACACTTTAAAGGTCACATTAGTTACTTCTGCAGCAGAAAAAGGTGAAAAGTGGGTGGATGAGAGAGAAGGTGGGAAGGGCTGGGAGAAAAGGCAATCAGGCAACAGAAAAAATGTTAAAAACCTGTGAAGAAACGAGAATAATAAAGCTCGGGAAAAAAACAACAAAAATGTAAGCCAGTTGGAAGTTTTCTAGCATAGAAAAGACAAAACAAAACACTGAGACAAAGAGCTTGTTTCTATTTTTCAAGTTTCAACATTGTTTTAGTGATCACTTAACGATGGATCGTTTAGTATAACTTTCATTCCCTTCAAATCCTACACCAACACCATACAGCTGTAGAATTACCAGCTTTTGTGAGTCTGCCTATCCATAGTTTTCACGTAAAGTCAGAGCTACTGGAATATGCCCAACTGGCGGAAAAAAAAGATTACCGTGGTTCTTTGCCCTCCAGGCATCCTTTTAACGTTTTCCGGTTTAACATAGCCAGAATGCTGCATAGTTGCTATCGGATACGCTAATCAATATTTATTTACAGCTGCTTAAAGTGCAGAATATGGCATCAACAGGTGAACACACCTCTCCTAATCCTGCCTTACAGGCCAAATCACACCAGTCCCTGCTTTTCCACAGCAGCCCGGGCTGTCACTGGCGGCTCATTTAAACTGTAGGAAGGATTTACTGACATTGGAAAAATACTTGGTTTACTTCACTGTTATGAAGTAGCATTAATACGACAAATTAATACTAGGGAAACTTTTCTGGCCCTAAATGTAACGTAGGATTTTTGTGTTTAAGCTAGCTATCGAAAATACATGTAGCTGCCTGTAGTTTAAAAGCTTTCATCCCGTCAGCAGCGTAAGGTAAGGGATTGTCTACATATACGTAGATCTCTGAACTGGAGCTCTGGGAGAGACTTTGCTGCTTTCAGAGATTTAAATAAAGTTGCTGGAGCAGAGTATGGATCAGAAGTCCCCCAAAATTCTTGGTTTTTCTTAATATCCTTTTTTCTCCATTGATAGATGATTCAAGTAGTCTTGGAGTGAGGCAGGTGAAAAAACAACCAACTGTCCACTAATTGCAGTCACTAGTGAGTTGGTAACATGACTGAAAACTATGGATTGTTAACTTTCTAGCTAGCTGGCTATCTATCAAATGTAAAAATTAAAAATAAGAAAGGAAAAACGAAATAAATATGTCGATAGTATTGTTTCAGCGGCACAGGGATGTAGCAGCCAGCACTTTTCATGTTGGTTTTCCTCTTGGTGCTCTGGCTTCCTTTCAGTCCATGGACATGTATATTAGGTTAACTGATGATTCTAAATTGCTGTAGCTGTGAGCGTGGATAACAGTTTATCTCTGTTAGCCCTGTGAGATCCAGGTTTATCCTCTTTGCCAACTTGGACTTCAGCCAGTGAATGACCCTAAATTGGTTAAGCAGTTAAAAAAAATGGATTAATGATTTTATTGAAAATATATTTAAATTGATAAAATAGTAATGTTTAAGTTGTGAAGGTTAAATGTTAACGATAACTTTAATATTGCAATAGCAATTTATGAAACAAAACATTAAATTACAGTGTCTGATGTGAAATTATTAGCTTGTTGTGGCAAACCCAAAGAGAATTATCACAAAACACTGAATCTTCCTCATTTTTTAGTCATTACTAAAAGTGCAAGGAGATAATTCACCTGTGAATGATTAAAAAAAAAGGTTAAAAACAACACTTACAAATAACTGCAAAACACAGAAGTGGAAGGAAAACTGGTTTAAAGCTTAAGCAAACATTGATTTGACAAATGATCAAATTACTACAGAGTGTATAAAGTTTATAAAATTGTTAGTTGCTAGTATTGCACAGACTTCTAAGCTGAATTGCTGTTCCGTGCAAGAATAAGAAGAATAAGTAAAAACCAACTCAAAGTATCTTAACAAATTATAGTGGCATCCCAAGCAAATAGCAGAGCTTCCATGTATCTTGGCACTGATTCTCTGGACGTTTCTCAAACTCTACTGGAGGGCTAAAGAAGTTCTTCTAAATGATATTTCTTAATGTGCTGTTTTGATGATTGTCGTTGAAGGCACTATGTAACATACAGGCCTAAAATCCCGTATTTTATAGTTATTTAGGCATTAAGTTCCCTGTTGTGTCCCACTGATGGGGACATTGCCATCCTCACTCTGAAATGATTGGTTGAATGTAGACACTCAGAACAACTTTGTATTGATTTACACTGACCCTTTGAAACATTAGACACTTTCAGAACCTGTTTGAAAACCTATTTTTAATCTTGAGCTTTTACAGTTCAAAGACTGAGTTCACAGTGTTTTTATTTGTGTTTTAATTTGCCTACTTTACCTTTTCTGTTTTAAAAATGTCTTTGTTATTTGATTTGATCCCTGTTCAGCATTTTGGTCAACAACTGTTATGTTTATATTGTCACGGGTAATGGGGGAAATACAGACTCAGTCGCGGAGCTCTGGATGCGAAGCAAACAGTGCGTTTATTTACAGTGCTCAAAACAGTCACAAAGCGAAGTACAAAAATCCAACGGTGATCATCTCCAAATTCCCAGTGGTGTGCAGGTGAGTCTCCCAAGTGATTATCTGAGTGTGTTTCTCCTCCGAGGGCTTAATCCAGCGGACTCCTTCTCTCCAACCTTCTGCTCCGTATCACTTCCTCCTATAAACAAGTGACGACAGCTACAGGTGAGAAGGGTAGCCGGCTAAGGCTATGTTAAAAGTAAGAAAACACTCTTTACTACCAAGCCTCCAGTACAATCCAGCGTCGACTGCCATCCAGACACATAGTTAAGTACCTCAGTCCACAACGAGGATGATCAGTGACAGCTGGATGGCAAATTAGGTGCAGGTGTGTCAGCCACTGGGTGGAGGAGGAGAGAGAGAGAAGCACACACATACACACACAGACAGGTCGCTCCGGGAAGGACCGTCCGACCATGACATATATGTGCTATACAAATAAACTTGACATGACTTTTATATAAGGAGACAAAATGACAATCCCTCCTTAGAGCACAATGGATTCCCTCACTTTAGACAAACTTCTTCTTCACTTCCTGTTTTTTATCACACTTTTTGGCTGTTATTCAGTATTTTCAGACACAGTATCTAATAGTTTGTATTGTTTTCTAATATCCTGACTATAGTACAAAAATTAAGAGTTACATATCAAAATTTATTTATATATTTTAATACAATGACTATTCTTTTTTCCTGTCAAGGGTCTTTGTGATGGCTATTTCCCAAACATGTTGGGAAATAGCCTTAATAATCAATTTTGTGTTGTTATGTCGCATTAAAACTCCGACCACTCTTGGTGCAAACATGTAATTTGTCACTTTTATTCTGCTTGTTCATTCACTTTTTTTTCCCTCTTTAGTCACCAAAGCGTTTCAGAGCTTCTAACAGAATTTTTTCTTTTGAAGCACACATTATCCTTTGAAAACTGCCAATTAAAAGGATGATTTTTGCACTTTTAAAGTCAACATGCAACAGTTTTTAATGACTTTGACCTGTCAGAAAACGTTTTTTTTTTTTTAATTATGACTGAGCGCCTCTAATGACAACCTTTTTTCCATACTATTTTTTGTCTACACATTTATTTTGCAGCAACCTTGACCTATCTATGAGCACCCACGAGCTCATTATCTCCTTGCTTCACCTACTCCCTCTGCTTCTTAACCTCTGTTTTACCTTTTTCATACCTTCTTACATATTGTATACTTCCATTATTCCTGTCACAAACTACATGCACCCCGACAGTCCTCCTATATGAGGATCCTGACATTTCCTGATGGATATGGCGATAGAGCTGAGAGTTTACCTCTGCTTCTTCCTCCTGTATCTCTCCCTCCTTACTTTTCTCACCCTTTCCCCCCTGTGCGCTATATAATGAGAGAGAGGGAGACAGATGATGTGTACATCTCTGTGTGTATGTGTTTGAGGAGGACCAGTATGGGAGGTATATGGGGTTTTTCTCAACGTGAGAGTGTAAATTTGTGCGTATTGCTGTTTCTCTGCAGGCTGTTTATACTAGTCTGGAGTCTTCCACTGAACCCTGTATGGCCACTGCTGAGTTTCACCAGCTGAACACATACACGGGAGACCAAGCATCTCATTACTGCTGGTGGGATGCGTGTGTCCATGGTTGTGTTCAGGGCCAAAAGAGACCGTAAGTGCACTTGCTGTTGCCACTTATGAGACAGAGATTCCTATGAATATTTGTGTTTGAGTGCATGTGTGAATAGAAAAGATAAAGTATGTCTGAGTGCATGTTTTTCACAGGCAGTGTATGTTTTGGATTTGATGTGTTTTTGTACAAGCGCAATATAATTATCCCTGCAGTATGTATGCAGACCATTAAAAAGCTTTAAGGAAAATTCAGGTTTATTACCACTCATGGCTCATTTGCATAGTTGCATTACATTTTTTGAAAGAAAGGCTGTTTAATTAATTAATCGAATCCACACTTTAATGTAATAAAAAAAAAGCCCATCCCCCAGATTACCTTTACTTTCCAGACCATCTTTGCAGTAATGAGAGGGAGGGAACTGTCAGGTTGGATGAACTATGCCTATATTTCCTCTCTTTTAGCGCATAGAACACACACACAGACAAAGTTTTCAGATTTCAATCCTGAGTCTTCTCATCTTTTGAGGTTATTTCTGTCACGGACCGCCGGGGCAGACCGTGTGGAGTGAGTGGAGGACCCAAGAGCAAACAGAGGTGAGGACACAAAACCGGACTTAACAGAAGGCGAGCCTTTATTTAGGGCCGAAAACATAAGGAACAAGGCAGCAAAGGAACTGAGGGAAAACCTGAACATAGACTGGGAAAACTATGGCTAAACAAGGTACAAACTAGGACTAGTTGAGGCTGGGGAACTATGACAAGGGGTAGGGGAGATAACACAGACGACGCGACACAGACTACATGAAACACAGAGACTAAATACACAAGAGGGATGATCAGGGGAAGTGGCCACACATGGGAACACAGCTGACACAGATAAACATAACAAGACATGGCAGGAGTAAACAACACTGACGGGAGACTGTCAAAGTAAAACAGGAAGTACACAGAGGTGCAAACAGGAGGAGAGAGAGAGAGCACGGGCATAGTGGGCTGGGGAAACATGGAATAAAACATAAGGAGAGACGAGGGCTCACAGATACACAGAGGGGCACACAGGGGGCAAAAGCCACGAATGGAAAACACTAAGGGAACAACACAAGAGGGCAACTCAGAAAACATGGCCTAAAATAAGGAACGAAATACAAAAATACAAAGAACTAAGAATACTGGGCCCACATGGCCCAGGACCATGACAATTTCTTTTTATTTCAGACTGAACATACGATGTTAAAATGTTTTCTACTAAAGTCACTAACCATGGACTATCTGGATAAACAGTGGTGAGATTCTCTCTTATGTGAATGTACTCTAATCAAATAATGACACAGGATCTTGTTTAAAGAGCATTTTTCATCTTCACGACTTCATTACTCATGATGAATGCACCCCCATTGTTCCATACGCTAGTCCCCTTTAGCTAATTTATAGGTATAAAATAGCCCGATTTTGCAAATCACAGATAATGAAGTAAAACGGAGGAAGGTTGAATGAAAGAGAGAGAGAACAAATTGTGCTCTGAGATGGTTTAAATGGGCCTTTGTTTGTCCCTGTTAAATAACAGAAAAAATCACAGCACAGACTGACTGTCTCTCCTTCAGTACTTGTACTGTGTCTTTCTCCTGATCCTTGATTAAAGTAATATTTTCTTCTATATTCGTGTACATATGGAGATGATAATAGATAGATTATGTATACACAGTACTTTACAGTCTATTTTGCTTCCAAGGAGTGAGACTTTTCTGTACTGTTTTTTGGTCTTGAGCCATAGTTTTTCAGACTTTCAGAAGGTCTTTTAGTTTTTTACGTTTTATTTTTGTCAAGTCACTTAACGCTGACCTTTGAATAATTTCATCTTATTTTAAAGCCTTTAGGCACTTTGCTACTAGTAGCATTTCACAAAAACACATCCACGGTTCCCATTCCTTTAGTTTAATCTATGACAAATGCCAGATTTAACAAAGTCTGACAGGACGGACACAAAATTTTTGCACCAACAAGGTGCTTTCCAGTGATGTAATAAAGTTGAAGATGAACAAACTCTGTTTTTACCTTATATGTTGTATTTTCATGTACGTTTGAATGTTTCAACAAACTGCCACGCCTGTTTCCTATTTTCCTGACAAAATGTAAAGAAATGCCGTGTGGCTCAAGATTTTTGCACAGTCTGTAAGTCAGTGGACGTGTGGCTGCACAGTTATGGCTTCTGGGTGATTTCATGTTTAGACATATCTCTTTAGTGCTGCAGACACAGTATGAAACATAGAGCACAGTGGTTAAACCATTATCATAAATATGAAACTTAACAGTGAGACACTTTGCCAGAGACTATAAATCATCCTGCTGTTTGTTTGGGTGGCAAGGGGAAATGAACTGTAATGCATAAGCTTTTCCTCTGGTGGTTTTCTTTTTGTTTGGTGTTTGGTGTTTCAGTGTGTGCTTATGCTGCCAGTTTGAAAATGATGACACTTCCTGTGACCCTAATCACATTGCTATTTGGATTGTAGATTGATGTTGGTTTACTTTGAATTGGGGTACAATTACACATTGTGGCTGAATACTGACCACTTTTAGCCGTGTTGACTGGAATGGGCGTATTGGCAAAATTACCATTGTCGGTGGCCAATGTTTGGCTTTTGTGTTACAACAATTTTGTGCTTGTTGAATGTTTAAAAAATATTGTCACGAAGTGCTGAAAAATTTCGTGACCCGTTTGATTTTTTATTTTGCTCTATTATATTGTAAATTAAGGGTTCAAATGTATTTTTTGATAAAGCAACAACAACAATGAAAGCCAACAAAGAGCCTTTTATTTAGATTCAAACCGTTATGCCATAGTTTTTATGTTTTTGCTATGTAGCAATGCCATTATACCCATATTTCTGGGTAGTGCAGGCCAGGAAAACCATTGGTAGAAATTTTAGTGTGACAACTGCAAAGCCATCAGGGGAAACTGCAAGAACTTTCTCTTCTGTCACTCAAATCACAGTGCATTGTTCCAGGTAACCTGAATCTGCCATACCTGCAACTAGACACTCATGCTTAAACTTGAGGCTTTGTTGTTAGATGGGAATACCTTTCAGTGCTGAAAATTTAACAATAGAGGTTAACAGTTGTGAAAATGCCCTCAACATCGAAAGGCTCCATGGCAAATCTGCACCTGTAAAGGACTCTGCTTTGTTGTAAATTACCTTGAAAAAAATTGAAAACGGGTTAACTAATAATTTGAACCCTGTTGGATTTTAGAAGTCATCTTTCCAACACTTCAAGTACAACAGAATATTCCTTTTCCCAAATGCTATTGCACTTGGAGGGAGACCCTGCTATTCCAAAATGTGACGTATATAACAGAGGATGGTATGAGCATGTACATGTTTCTATATACATAATTTAGTTCATGTTTTAGGAGAAATTAGAATTTGTAAATCACCCTTTAGGTGTTTCTCTGCTTCTCATACAACACCATTGATCGTAGTGGTCGTTGCAGACTTGCCCTCTGTCTGTCCATGTGATGATGGAGTTTTTCAGAATTAACAATGTGTTCAAATTGCTTGAGTTATTGCCCTTTAAGGGAATATTCATGAGGTGGAAAAACTCTTTATCCATCATTTCATTTAAGTAGTGCCAGTCGCAACAGACACTCCACAGCCAAAAGCTCATTGAAATTGCTGAGTCACTTTGTCAGGGAAAAGCTGAGTTGGCTGAATGCTGTGCTGCTGCAGTTCTGTGCACACCAGGTTGACTGACTCTTACTACCTGTTTTAAGTCATTCCTCTTAGATGCACTGCTTATGTTTTTACCCCTTAACAACAAATCTAAAAATGACTAAAAACACAATTTTGGGAGATGTTTTGTTGAAAAAGCACATCCTACTCCCATGTTGCTTATCATTGTATTATACTGCATCAGTGAGACCTTGGCCCGATAAGGCCTGATGAAGAATAAGAACTATGATTATCACACTTTTCCTTCTTGGGTCCGTAAGCAATGAAGAATGTTGTTCATATTTCTAAAACTTTGATTTGATTCATTTCCTAGATGTAATATAGCACCAGTAGAAAATAAATAAAGTAAAGGCTGAAAATCTTCCAGCAGGATTTGCCTTTATGTTGGGGGCACTATAACTAAATAGGTGAGAACATATTGAAATAAAATTGGTGATCCATATTTTGTTGCAAAAGAAAAATCTAATATATCTGTCTGGCTAGTAATGAAAGAATGTTCAGATTGATCCTTAATAGATACTATCTCATTCATGGACCAAGGTCATGTTTTCTTATAAAGAGCTAATGCCAGCAGAAAGAAAAAAGAATACATTTTAACACACTATATCTTTTTTCTTTTTTTAATGTTCAAGAAAACAAAGTGTGATGATTTGAGGTTTGCGACATGCACTCATATCAAGTATTATGGCATATTATCCTGCTGGAAGCATCTGTCAGGGCACACACATGACGAACAACAATACTCGGCTAGGCTGGTGGTAGTATCTATGGCGCTATGAAGATACTTGTTAGTTGACTTTTCTAACATTTCTATAGGGTCAAGCTACGTGCTATCCATCCATTCATTTTCATGTGCTTATCCAATTTTGGGGCTGGAGCCTATCCCACTTGCCATAGGACAAGAGGCAGTGTAAACCCTGGACAAGCCAGTCTATCGCACGGTTAACACAGAGACAGACAACCACTTAATACAGTAGTATAGATAACCTATCCCTGTTAACTGCATGTCTTTAGACTGTGGGAGGAGATGTGGGTAAATGTAAATCCACACCAAAAGGATTCAAACCCAGGACCTTCTTACTGTGAAGCTGCACTAACCACTGCACCACCATGTCACCAAGATAATGTTTCTCCTCAATTTCAGTTAAGCCTAAGCAATTTTTTCTGCGAACTCCAGCTTTATACTTGGCATGTGGACATCACAGCATTATTAAGTAAGTCAGTGCATCAGCATATTTCCCAAAATGAGCTACTGCCATTCCAGAAGATATAACATTTTAAGGGGTTAAAGTGTAAAGCAAATCTTGCTCAACACTTGAGATACTTGTGTCTAATCAGCAACTGCTTTTCCTTGCAAGTACAAAGTAGAGATGAATTTGGAAGCAGCAACTCCACTTGTTACAAATGAGATTAAAAGCCTACTTGAAACTAAATGAATTTTTGGAGATTGGTTGTATCTATTGATACTGTCTGTTCAAGGACTTTTATATTGATTATTATTGTGCTAATTTGTCAATGTGAAGCAAAGGTTTATTAGGCAATTCCAAACCAGGAAAATACATCACTTTCCTGTTCAAGAGCACTACAAAACATGCAATCAGTGCCTCTTGGAGACTACGATTGGTCAAAATCAAGCAATCCAGCCATCATTTTGAATACACGATACTGAGCATAGTGGAGTAGCAATTGAAATTTGGTTTGGTATTCATCTAATTGAATGTAGATTGCAATCATTGTCAGATATAGAAACAAAAAATGTTAACTGAAGAAAGCACCGTTGCAGGATATCAACTCTGATCTGTGTCAAAGAGTCAGCTGTGAGGCATCTCCTTTCTCAGCTGCTATTGAGTGGCCTCAGCGAGAGCGGGAGAAGGGAAAATAGAGTAAAGAAAGGGCAAAGTACATAAAAGAGCAATGGGAAACTCAAGAAGGGGGAGGAGGTTTCATGTGCCTGAGGTGAAGAGAGGAGGTGAAAGGGATGGAGCCAGCCTGTAAGCCTACATAAGGGGTTAACAAAAAGTCAAACTGAGAGAGGATCTGATAAAGAAAGCCAAAGCAGAGAGATGAAAGGACATGGTGTGAGAGAATGAGTGGATTTGACGGGAGGGTAGCTAGAAAAAAAGGTGAAATAAAGTTCAGTGGGAACCAAAGGGGTCTTTCATAATTCTGTAATCATCTGTTTCACTTTCCTCTTCCTTTCTCTGCCTTACAGGCCCATTTTACACTCAATCTGAAACTTCACCACTCAAAAGCTTCCGTTCCACTTTCTAGTAATTTTGTCTCCATTTTCCCCCTCTTTCATCTTACCACAGTCTGTCTTACATATCACATGGCCACACATGCACAGCTCTGAATGTGCCCTAATCTCCTGAACATGTTGGAGCATTAGATGAGCTAGCGAAGTGAATGTCAGCCAAAATAAACAAAACCGCAGTCGTCAAACGAGGCATTTTATTAATGGTTTGGTCTTTAACCACATCCTCTGTCGCTCAGCTAAATGGCTGTTGTGATTTGTCTTTGTCTCTGACTTTTTCTGTCAATAACTTCACTGTCAGTCATTGCCTTTGAAGTAAAAATCTCATAGCAGCTTGTTTGTCTTTTTTTTTGTTTGCCTGCTTGAATGCTGTTGTCGTGTTTGTGTCTGCATGTGGTGTATCCTGTTTTCTGTAGCACGTGGAAAAAGCATTTTATTTCCATGTGCTGATGAGAGAGTGCTGCAAAGGTGGCCAGTGCACTGAAAAAAAATAGACAAGCAGTTAGTGAGAAAGGGATGGAGCTCTGGGGGAGCAAGAGGTATAAACGGCAGTAGTTACTGAGAAGGGGAAATTAAAAAGGCAGAGGAGAGCTATCAGAGAGCCTTTTAATTAGCCATCCCGTTTATTACCATCGGCAAGCCAAGCCAAGGTACCGTCTGTTGTCATGTCAGGAGAAAGTCGGAAAAGCACTTTTCTCTGAGGCAGCAGGCATGAAGGAGAGAGATGAAAGAGGGTGAGGAGAAAGAGAGGGAACAAGGGAAGAAAGTTGAGAACACAGAATTCAAAAATTCAGAGCTAGTCCAGTAACACATCATTATAGTGCAAGCAGGGTAAATATCACTGCATGTAAACAAGTAGGAGAGTTAAAACAAATAAAAAATGAATATTGTAAGTTGAAAATTATTACATGCCTTTTCAAGCATGCATGGTGCAAACAGAGACATTATAACATTTCTGCAATAGAATATGTAAAGGAGCTCAGCATAAAGTTTATTTATCACTGTCTTGCTTAATTTGTGCAACATCACTGATGAGATATAGATGAGTACTACAACTCAGAAACAAGTGTATAAACACATATATTTTTGTCAGGAGTTTAGATACAGTCATGTCAGAGTAATTCAGGGCTTTCAGTGATTTTTGTGAACCATTCTTTTTACAGGGTGGAATGATTGTACAGCATCTTTAATGACTTTACGAGAGAGGGACTGGGTGCACAAGTTTGAGTTTATTTGGGATTTTCTCTGATCTTCAGTGGGTCAGATTATACAGACAGGTTCAATTAAATACACAAGCCCCATTAATATTTGGATAAATGGAGTGTTGGATGTAACACGTTACAAAGTTACTGTAATCACAGTACATTTTACAGTAATATGGTAATGTAATGCATTACTGTTCTAAATTCAGTAATTAAATTAAAGTTACAATTAGGTTGATACTTGTGTTACAAAGGTTGTTCAATTGTCTGCAGATTGGGCAGATAGAAAGAAAAAACAAACAGATAATAATGCTGTGTTTTTTTTTTTTATCTTCCTTGATGGAAGGAGGAAAATGGTGGAGTGGTACAGCTCTATCACTTTGAGGAGTGGTGGTGTTGTGGCCATTTTTGTTGAATGTTTATAAAACGAAATTTGTATTCATTTTGTTTTTTCTTTAAAGTTGTAAGAATATGCTGACCTAGTTTTATTATATATAAATTTGTAATTCATTTTATTGGAAAAGTTTTTGGAAAGTGATTGGTTTATTGGCTTATGGACCCTCCCATTAATCAGGGGATTAAGAGCACCCTGGAGGAGTGTGGTAAAGATGGTTTTTTGTTTGCCAAATGTCTGATGGGAAGACGGGAGGGTTAGAAAATGATTTATTGGCCACTTTTGAAGTTGTTAAAGCAAATTAAGTTAACTTTCGTTTAATTTTAAGTTTTAAGAAGTTATTTGGTTGATTTTTGTTTATAATTTTCCACGAAATAAACGACATATGATTTTTAAACAATGGAGTCAGACATGCGTTCTAAAACAAACCTCCCGTTGCCACCTACGGCCTTTTCTTGGACTTTTTTGGTGTTTGGAAGATAAAAGGCTGTGACAGGCGGTATGGACATAACATCTATTTTTAAAGCACAAAAATGACAAGAAAATGACAAGAGTGCAATGGTAAAGTGGAAACTGCATCCAAGACAGAAACAACCACATAATACTGCAAACACAACTTTGGCTCTTTGGAAGGATCTGCACAGAGAGCATGCTAACACAGAGCTAGCCAGGGAATCAGAGTGATGTTAAAGCTGACTGAATGCGAACCCAGCCCAGGCAGCCAGACCCTGAACTTTAACAGGTAACAAACGGATGAGCAGTCCGGTTTGCAGCCTCCATTTCTATATGTTATTTTTTCTAAAGTAGAATCAGTGTGGCGATCACTTTACAGTTTCTTTGTGCTGTTTTTGTGTTGTGACCTTGTGTTTAAAGTTGCAACAACAACAACAACAAAAAAGGGATATGTTAAAGCTTAAAGAAATGTGTTTTGTGTGTGCTCATTAGGATAAGGACTTTAGCCTATAGGTTTATATTGTTACTATACTTGGATGTAGCATTTTCAGTGGGAGAAACGTTTCGTCACTCATCTAAGTGACTTCTTCAGTCTCATTTCATTGGGAGAAATGTTTCTTCCCCTGAAAATGCTACGTCCAGAACCAACTTTTTGGGATTTACTTACCTGGAAGATTGACCATGGGTCAAGACAATTTAACTAGTATGGCTGGGTGGCTGTAGCTCAGGTGGAAGAGCAGGTCAGCCACTAATCACAAGGTTGGTGATTCGATCCCAGGCTGCCTCCTGGCTGCATGCCAAATATCGTTGGGCAAGATACTAACCCCATGTTTGCCTACTGGTGGTGGTCAGAGGGCCCGGTGGTGCCAGTGTCCGGCAGCCTTGCCTCTGTCAGTGCGATTATTTTTATGTGGCTACAATGTAGCTTGCCATTGCCTGTGTGTGAATGTGTGTGTGAATGGGTGAATGACTGAATGTAGTGTAAAGCGCTTTTGGGTCCACAGGGACTGAGTAAAAAGCGCTATACAAATACAGGCCAATTTTTTTTTTTTTTTTTTACCATAGTAGTTTAAGAAATGAATTTCTCCGCTGAGTAAATAAATAACAAATACCGTTGCTTTTAAGAAATATAATAAGTAATATGTAATACATTACTTGTTATTTCTTGAGTAACAACCCCACACTGGTTACGTGTGATACCTGATACTTATGTTGGCAACCAGCTATCTTCTGGCATAATTCTGGATATTTGACCGTTCATCTTAGCCCAATTGGTAGAGTTTGTCTAAATTAGTTAACTATCTGGCACCAGTCCACTTTTTAAGCATACCACAAATTTCTAATAGCATGGAGTGCTAAGTCTGGGGCTTTGGTAAAGCCATTCCAGCAGCTTACTTGTAGCCAGCTTTTCAATTTTAAACCCAGTTTTGATATCTGACCTGTTGGAACATCCAATGTCCAAGTTTCAACCATCTGTTGATTTGAGGGGAAGCTGAGTAATTTCGGGGTAGTCCTTCTTCTTCATTATGCTGTACACTTTGTGCAATTTACCCATGTCACTGTAGCAAAAACCCCCAAAAAAACAAACAACAACAAAAAAATACAGTGAAAATGATGCTACCACCATCACCTGTCGTTATTAGGTCTGAAACTTTTATTCCTCCAAACATCCATCTTTTCAATAGCCTCAGTGTTTGCTGTTACTGTATAATGGAGATGTTGGTTATACTTTGCTAAAATGAATACCATTTGGTATTACATATAACTAAGAATCATGAATCACATTAGCTGGTTGTAATAGAAGTAATAGCATTCGTCAGCTAGCTGTAACTTATCTATGCTCACAAATCTGGCATTTGTAATGTTAGTTCACAATATTCAATTGACTTTAGCCACACTTTTCCCATATTGCTCCCAGGGGTTTGGATGAATTAGCCAGCCTTATCCTAATTATAACATCCTTAAACAGTTTTAGGAAAAGCTCAGGGTCAGCTCTGATCCCCCAAACCACCCAGCTGGGCTAAGGTGTGATATAACTTGGCAGCTACCTGGATTAATTTTCTTACTTGTTAATGTTCTTGCTTACAAAATGTTAACTCAATACCAATGTTTTGTTTTGTTTTTTACTGTGTCTATTCGTGGAGTTTGTGTTGGGAACCTGTTATTTGTTGACATGACTGAATGGTCAACTGGAGTGTCCCATCACAATGTGAAAATTGAAGGAAAGAAAAAAAACTTCTAAAAAACAAGTACACACTCGGTTTCTGCAAATTTACAGTGTGACTTTTTTCTCTCAGTACTTCACACAAGAACTAATGGGCAAACATTATAGCGTCTTTATTAGCTTATTAGTTCACCTGCGTCTAAGGGTCTCTCTTATTATATTAAGTGACTGCATGTAGGTACACTGTGTATGATTATCAATTTACCTGTGTTCTTATAGTCATTCATGCTTGCGCTGAAACTACGTGTGGGATGTTGAGACTTGATAATATACCCTGTGGTGCCAGAGTCTCAATTCTAACTGTCCTCTTTATACTAGCTAGATCTAATTGAATCTAATTGAGACAATTAAAGTGAAATTGGACCAGAAGAATTTATTGAACCAGTTATCTGTTGTAATTAGGTAGTAATTGGCCTATTGTTATCTTTACAAGTCTCTAGGAAGGGCTGACACAGACCCTGCACACAGACCTGTTAGTGAGCCTGGCACATAACGTGTCTTCTTCTTGTTGGCACATTTGAAATTTGCTCCCCCCCCCCCCCTGCATGTTTCTGCCTGCGTGCACCTGTAGCATACAGGGGTTTGCATTGTTAAAACTCAGAGTGTTAATATATATTTCAACGCATTTTTACTTTGTCCTGCAACTGTAAGTATTGATGTCCGATGTGCTGAAAGTCTTCCTTGTGCAGCAATATCGACAAGGGCACCCATGCATACACAGGACTTCCTTCTTTTTACTTATACTTTTTCATCCTCTCCTAGTTGTATTCTGTACTTCTTTTTCTTTCTCGTTCTTGTTTTCTCTTGTGTAGCACATTTGAACCTATTATTTTTTCTCTAATATTGATTATAAAAGTACTTAAAATAGACAAAATAGAGAAGAATATGATTGACTCTAAGTGCGGAAAGAAATAAGTGAGTGGGAAGCAAGGGCAGAGGGCTAAGAGTAGAACAGAACATGTGACTGAGATTTGAACTGGGTAAGAAACATTGCATATTAAAGAATTTTTGCATAATAAAACAGAGCAAACAAAGCTTGCACTCCATTTATGATTACAGCTTCAGGACTCGTGAGTGGAATACTGATACAGTACTGTAGTTTTACAGTTTATGCAGTATGAAGGCTATTTGGTAGGCTTTTATTTAGCTTTTAGAGATCTTAGTAGCTGTGTGCATACACCTTTCTGAGTTATGCACATTCCAGTGCAGGTCAAAATGCTTTAGCCTAACATCAATATATTTGTTTAGCCTATTATTTTCATATTCTCACATTAATATCCACAAGTTTTTCATCTCCTTAATAAGTGCTATTTTTATTGGAGCATATTGCATCAAAATTCATGAAAATTTTACAGATATATATTTCAGATAAAAAAGGTAGGTGTAGTTTGAGGGATGCTTTGTTTTGGGCAGCAATTCAGATTATGTAGCTAACAGACAAAACACTATAGGTGAAGAGAAATAATCTGCCAGTAAATGATTTAAACAATGTAATAAAGATGCTTATTTGTTATTTAAAGCATGTTCCATCTTCTGTAATAACCCGACAATTTGATCTTAACATGTACATGTTATGCATAGTATGTTAAATAAATGTGCTTATGGTTAGTTACACATGTACAATTGTCACTAATACAATAAAGAGGTTCAGTGTGATTACAGTTGAGTAGATGAATAAAGATGAAGGCTTTCTGAAGCCCAAAGCAAAATACATGTCACATTAGTATGCTGTCTTATACTGCTGAATTTCAAATCAAATGCAAAATATTTCATTGAAACACCTAATGAACTGAAAACAAACATCAGTGAATGTGTTTCTGAGGAAACCTCTATTCTAATCCCAAGAAAGTGTAGAGACGAGCACTGGGAGAGATGTGCCTTCAAAGTAAAGAAGATGAAGTGATGATGCCTTGTTTCTTTTATCGTGCTATAGTGCCTGTGAGGATGAGATGAAAGTGTGCATCAAGTGATCGCAATGTTGTTGCTGAAAAAAAGTAAAATATACTCAAAGACAAAAATAAAGGTGATGCAAATACGAATTACACTGCATTTATACAACTATATTTTATATTTGTCTCTTTGTTTTTTGTTTATTCCACAGTCATAAGAAAAAGGGGCTGGAGCCTATCCTAGCTATCATAGGGAGAGATGCGGTGTACACCCTGGACAGGTCGCCAGTCTGTCTCAGTGCACAGTGAACTCTTCTGTGTATAAAAGTATTCTAGAGTCAAATGTGAGCCCGGCAGCTATATGACAGCTGAGGCTTGGCTGACCCTGGGTCACACAACATGATAATGATTTTAAGCACAACAAATGTACATCAGAATGGCTGAAAACAAAAAGAATCAATGTTCTGCAATGACTTGGTCCAGACCTCAGTTTGACTGAAATGCCATGGCAAGACCTTAAAGCCCCTTTTCATTAGTTCAGTTTGCCACAGTTTCCAGGGTTTCCCATTAGGTCATAGTACCTGATACCAGGTACTTTTTTAGTACTTGTTCCAAGGGATCCAAACAGGTACTAAAATGTGATGTTGTCAGATTGCGTGCCACCGATCGGCTGGTCAGTAGCGTCACTTGATGAGTCATGAGAGCGTCTTGTTCACAAAAATCAAAACAGCCATTTTTGAAACTCTGCAACAAAGAAAATGGCTACAAAAAAACAACGCTGTGTTCCCCGAGTCTGATGAAAAACTACAGACTGAGCAGCAGGTACATGTTCACTTCGATGTCCACCTTTGTTTTAGAGTTCATGTCACATAATAATTACATTACAGGATGCACAGATGCGTTTCTATGACGATGAGCATGCAAACAAGGTACTACTGGGTTGTAATGGAAAACCAGCTGATCTGAGCCGGGTCGATCCGTGGTGAGTCGAGCCAAGTAGGTAAAAGGAAAAGGAGCTTAAGAGAATTTTATATAAACAAATAGCCAAAAACTTCAGTGAACCTAAGCAATGTTGTAAACAAGAGTGGGTCAAAACTCCTCCACAGAGAGACATAAAATCTTATAAAATCAATTACTTCAAATTATTGCTGCTAAAGGAGGTTCCACAAGCTACTGAATGAGGTGTACTGAGTTTGTCACACATTTTGATAAATAAATAATGCTAATTATGTTCTAATATGTCAAACCTTAGAACTAAAAGAGGGCATGGTGTCTTTTTACTGACTGTATATTGGCCGAAGAATCCACAGCCAATTCCAAGAAAGGGGAGAAACACAACGCATGTGGCAGGGCATCCGGGCCATCACCAACTACAGGAAAACGACACATGCCTGTGATAGTGACACCTCCCTACTAAATGCGCTAAACAACTTCTATACACAGTTTGAGGCTCAGAATGACGTGATGGTGACCACCTGTCGTCACAACAACCAGGGTCCGTGTCTGGCCTCGGCTGATGTGAGAAAAACTCTTTGCAGAGCTGACCCACAGAAGGCTCCTGGTCCAGAGAACGTCCCGGGGAGAGTGCTCAGAGAATGTGCTGGCAGATGTTCTTACTGACATCTTCAACCTCTCCCTGAACACTGCTTTCGTTCCAAAGTGCCTCAAGGCCACTATCATCATTCCTGTGCCAAAGAAGTCTTCAGTGTTCTGCCACAATGACTACCATCCTGTTGCACTCACACCCATCATGACAAAGCGCTTTGAGAGGCTCATCGTGAGAGACCTTGCTGCCACCAACACTGGACCCACTCGCCCCAACCGGTCAACGGATAACATCATTGCAACAACCCTACATCTGGCTACTAGTACATACAAGAAGTACATACTAAGGACACTTATGTACGAATGCTGTTCATAGATTTCATTTCAGCATTCAACACCATCATTCCTCAGCACCTGATTGGAAAACTGAGCCTGCTGGGCCCGAACACCTCTCTCTGTAACTGGAGCCTGGACTTTCTGACGGAGAGACCCCAGTCAATCAGCCTCAATGAGCACTGGAGCCCCTCAGGGCTGGGCGCTCAGCCCACTGCTGTTCACTCTGCTGACTTACGACTGTGAAGCAATGCAAAGTTCAAACCATATCATCAAGTTGAGAGGAGGTCAGAGACTCAGAGAGGAGGTGCAACAACTAACAGATTGGTGTAGAGTCAACAATCCTGTATGGTAACTGGTAACTGCACAAGACCCTACAGCGGATAGTGAGAAAAGCTGAGAAGATCATTGGAGCCTCTCTTCCCTCCATCACAGACACTTATCGCACCTACTGCATCCACAAAACCACCAGCATTGTGGAGGACCCCCACGCACCCCTCACACACACTCTTCACCCTGCTGCCTTCTGGCAAGAGGTACCAGAGCTTTCTGGCCCTCACTGCCAGACTGCGAAACAGTTTCTTCCCCCAAGCCGTCAGACTCCTGAACACTCAGTGACTGGGCTGACACACACATACCTTCATACACATCAATACCTCAAGCACTTATCTGCACAATGTCACACACACACACACACACACACACACACACACACACACACACACACACACACACACACACACACACACACACACACACACACGCACACCTTCATACATCAAGTTACTTTTTGCACAACCTACTGTCATTGTTGCACTTTTCTATTGCACTGTTGTGCCTGCACTGTCTTGCGTCTGTATCCTTCTGTTCTGTCTGGTGTTGCACTTTTTTTTTTGGAATTTTTGCACACTTGTACTTTATATTTTCCTGTGTTGAAAATATAATAAATCATCCAAACATGACCCAAACTGCCATCCCCACTGCAGTTTGCCTTAAACATAATATGACCTTTTTAACTGACATTTTCCATTTTACACATTTATCTTCCTCTTCTCCCTACTTCAGTTCTCTTTATATAACAAGGTATTAACATATATGGTGAATTCACCTCTTTATACAGCAGACTGAGCTCATTCACAGAGGGTTGTCACATGTTTCTTACAATACGTAAGCAGGGCCATTTTAACTTACATGACCTTGAATTAGTAAAACTGTAGCAGCTGACCACAGAGCAGTCACTGCAGGTTAATTCCTCCACACCAAGCTAAACCAAACACATATAGCGAAAAATATATATGTAGTCATGTTATTGAGGTGTTCTTGTTTGTGACAGATTTTGAATAGCACAAACACTATGAAATATTATGCGATTTTAAGAGTATTATAGGCAGTTGCGCTACTTCATCACCAAGGACAATGCAACTGCAGACAAAGCAAGAAAATAGCAGAAAATAAAGTGATGGGTTACTTTATAGTTTAGTAACTTTAATTATTAAGGCATTAGATGACCTGCATCTACAAGGGCTTTGGTGTATGTGAGTATCTGCATTGTTATAAGAATGTGAGACGGTGCATGCCAGAGGGAAGACAAGATGGACCAGTAATCACAGCCTAGCCTATTGCCAGCAGTGTGTCTGTAAGTTATTTATAACTTAGGTGGAAAGCTGCTTTTTCACTTTTTGAGCCAAACAAGTTAAATAGTGATATTTTCTGTTTAGCTCAAAGTGGAACAAACTGCACATCATTAAAATGTAGTTTGCCCAATTGGCAGAAGGCTGAATTTGATAAAAATTAGGTTGTTGTTTGCTGTTTATCTTACTTACCATGCAGTTGGAGAGAAAAAAACAAACACCCCCCCCCCCCCCCCCCCCGCCCCCCACTGCTTGTGTTTTAACAATGTTTCACCTGTGAGTTATTGATACAAGGACGCTGTGAATATCCTCCTAACCAAGGATCAAGACTGGCTTGTAGTCCATGCTCTGGATATGTAGTTTTATTTTGGTGCACAGACAAAAATGTGCCCAAATTAATGACCATGGGGATAGTTTGTGTTTTGTGTTAACAGTGCTCAATCAAATAAAGGTGGCCTAGCATGATGTTTTCTGCTGTGTAAACACTACATTGTCAACCCAAAATGCAGGATGCTGGAGACTGTTTGTTGCTGTTAGCACCAAGAAATAAATAAAAATCTAAAACATTTATTAAACACATTCAGGGAAACATGGACAACGTGACGAAGGAATACTGACACAATACAAGAGGTGATGAAGGAAGTGGAAACGGGGGGCAACAGAGCTGAAGACAACATCATGAGATGGGGGAACATGGCTTAACAACAAAACAGAGAGAACAACAGCTACTAAATTAAAACAGGAAATAAGACATAAGTGAACGGAATGGGACACAAAAAGGACCTTAAAGACGCAACTAGCAAACCTAGAAAATAAACCATAAAGAACCTATGCAAACCATGAGAGAACTGATAAGTATATAAAACAACAACTGTTAACAGTAAACCAAATGCTGATCACTATTGCAAAGAAACAAGGAAACAAAAGAGTTAACTTTCAAGTCCAAGACCCAGGGTCCATGACATGTTTGCATTTTGCTTACCTTGTTTCTACTCAGTTGGGTTCCACCTACTGAAAAGGAACTTTTGCTATATCATTATATGAGTCACATTTTTTACTCCTTACATTTGGTTACAAATCTGCTTATTTAGTGTCACAAAAAGCTATTCTATGTAAAACGACACTCCTTCATGCAACTGAAGCTAATATTTAGTTGCTTCATGCCCCCACAGAGGGATGTTATCGTGCAGCTGTTGTCTTCAGACAGGCAGGATCAACCCTTCCTTTAAGCAAACAATAAATGTGCTGCACACAAACCAATATAACTTTAACCCAGGCGGCACATGTGAAGTGAGGGTGTCTTTTCTAAGTTCTTTGTGTCTGCATGAGCCCACCTCTCTGTCACAGCTGGAGGACAGATTCACAGTGTCGCCTGCGGCATGTGTGCTGAGGAAATAAAACTCCCCGCCAGCTCCGCTGCTTCTTGTTTTGTGTCACAGTCTTTCCTCCCCGTGTCCTCGTATTTTCTTTCTCATTATGACTAACGGCACATGCTCTACCACCTTCTGACCTCACTTTTTGACTTTTTTCGTCCTTTATTATACTCAGTGGGTTCAGTCCGTCTTTTGGTCTCTTTCACTCTCTTCATATCTTCCCACCGTCGACTGTGTTGAGACAAAAACACCTCCAACCTCTGTTTCTTTCTTTCTTTTGGCTGACTTTGTTTTCCCTGAGGGTTCTGTGTCAAAAGTTGCCTGTGGTGGCTTTCCCATCAGGGTTCTCCTTGCCTCCCACTTTCCCTCCCTCTTTTCCTCCTCCTTTACCTCGCCTTCTCCCTCCTCCTATTTTCCTCACTATTCCATCTTATTCCCATGGGATTCCCGGGCCTTAATTATTCATTGTAATTTGTAGATTAATTCTGCATGGCTACTCCCTCATCACATACACACACAGGCGTGCACACACTCGTTCCTTCACCCTTCTGTCTCTGTAATTCTCTCCTTCAGTCCACCTCAGGCACCCTCTGCTACTTACCGCCTCCTTCTTTGCCTTGTCCTTCGTCTCGCTATACCTCAAATATTCACACCTTTTCCCCTAATTTCTTTGCAATCCGTTTTCTACCTCTGCCTTACATTTGTAACTTCTCTCTCAATTGCTCACTACATCTTTCTTTTGTTCTTCTTACACCTCTTTGTCTCTCTCCCTTTTTTTTTTAACTTTTCTCCCCCCCAGTTTCTCTCTGCCCTCCCCTCCAGCTCTCTACATGTCTCTGCTTTCTTCATTTCTTACCACCTATACATCTTTTCCTCTTCCCTCCCTTCCTCCTTCTCTCCCCTCTCCCTCGCGGTGACAGGTTCCATTATCATGTTTCTCACGGCTCGCCTGCTCTCCTCCTGATGGATGACCTCACACGAATATTAATTTACTGTAGCATTAACAATATCACATCTTATTCTACACTTACCTCTCCTCCCCCCTCTTCCGTCTCCTCCTTCCTCCAGCTCTACCTATTCTACCCTCCAAACACCCTTCAGCCACTGCTCTCATTTTCTTTTCACTCTGCTCCCTCTTTTCTTCTCTTTTCTCCTCCGTGCCTCCGTTTCATAGCACTTTTCTCAAGTTAACTCTTCTCATTACAAGTGGATTTGCTCAGATTATTCCACATGCATTTAAAGAGACAATAATGTGTCTTTACTAAACAAGATAATCTATTTTGAAATGCAATCTTATCACAAGAAGCATATTTACACCAAACATGTGCACCATTACAGTTTTTCTCAAATGCTAAAACACATGTCACAAACGTTACCACCAGGTCCCCCAATGTCCAAACACAACACCCTTCTCTAAAGCTACATAAACACAACCACACCTTCCCACTGCAAAACTCAAACTCCCACACCAAGAGAGCAGCTCGAAGCTGTCAAAACTATAAACACTATACACAGCATTACACACTACAGCAAAACAATTGAAAACACAATGCTCAATTTGTGAGAAGGTTCTTTGTTCCATAACTGCCAATGCATATTTTAACGGATCGTCGTAGATCTCTGCAGAGGATTAGGCATTTAGATTTGTGAGTTTCATATGAGTAGTATAAATCTATAGAAAATCCTGCATGTACGTACACTACTGTAACACAACTCAATGCAAAAACAGAATCTATTGCACACAACAGTAATCTTGAAAACATGAACAGGGTGTGAAGTTTTTTTATTTACGTTATTCACACCACACACACACCACAATCGCTGTGCGGCATCATGTCGCTGAGCTGTTGCTCGCATCTCGTCCGTAATGATGGTGCGAGGTTGTCTTGCTCTCCCTCCTGGACCTTCTCCTCTCCCATGTTGGCCTTCTCCTCTTCCTCGTTGGTCGCTCCTCTTCCTCCTCTCATTTGAACTCCTCTTCCTCATTGGCCTGCTCCTCTTCTTCCAGGGTCAGCTCTTCTCCCTCCTCTGCATCAAATTCCTCTTCCCCTGACTCTGCCTTCATCCATTGTGTTTGTTTGGAATCTTCAGCATACTGTGCACTCTGAACTTGCTTTTACATGTGGGTACAGCATTAGCAACAAGTGTCTTCAATTTTGAGTCATTGTGTGTAGTGAATGACGCCAGGTGTGTTCCCTGTGTTCAAAGATTGGTGACTGTGGCAAGCATTTTGCATCACATGGGCTTTCATTTGAGGATATGAGCAGAGTTGTTTTGCAACATGTGTTTTAGCAAGGAAAAATGTGTTTAGATTTATGAGTACAGAGGGTTGTGTTTTGTGAATTGTGTCTTCATGTGACATGTGTTTATGGTACTGGAATATGGTGGCTACATTTAGTAAATGTGTTTAGACTACTGGTCATTTGGGTTACAGGATTGGCTTTTGTGTTTTAACATTTGAGAAAAACTGTAAACTGAGTGACATTTACTTAGGCCCCATAAAATCCTTCTTTATGAAACCATGGGGCTATCTGCATAATCCATGCAGTGCATCATGGTATACAACATATAGTAGAAATGTTGAGTGAAAGTTGCTGGCTATATATATGCATGTGTAGACAGCTACATCAACAGATTGAATAGAAAAGCTGCTGACATGAGTTGAAATGGAGGAGAAGGAAGGAGAAAGATGTGGAAAACATGAGTGCTAATGAATGGGAGAAGAAAAGAGTATTGGCTGTCCCACTCATTGCTAAGACATTCTTTATCCTCTGCTCTCCAGCACCCTCTCTGTCTCTCTAACACGACTTCTACCGCACACATCACACACTTTTTCTCACTTCCTTCCCTTCTCTGTGTTCTCCAAATGCTACTTTTTATCTTATCATCTCTCCTCCTGCCTTTAGAGGCTCATGTACACAGTGTTTATCATCGCCTGTCTAAGTTAATTTAAGCAGGAGGACCCCTCTCAGGGCTTGCCTGCTGCTGCTTTGAAACCCGCCAGACTTATCTTAACTGACAGCAGTGGATAAATAAAGAACATGCCAACACAGGTGGTTGCAATCATTTAATAAATTAGACTCATTTTCTGGTTAATATTGAGTGGAACTGGGCTGGAAATTTGCTGAGGTCACCAAACTTCTTGTAAGAAGCATGAAGTTGTAACTTACAGGTGCAATAAAATGAACAGCAAGTCAAGGGAGATGTATTGGCAGACCTTTTGACATCTGAGAGCCAGTGCTCTGGCCAATAATGCCAATAATTCAAGACCATCAGTTGTTCAGACCCTTTCCAACACTTTAAATACCTGCTGGACAGATTAATTACAACCCTAAAACTATTAGAATTATTTGAGGAGTCAACTATAGCAACAAGTAAAATGCCAAGACAGGCAAACCTCACACACAAAAAGAGGAGGGTGAAAAGGTTCCCTGTATAATTTTTTTCCCTTTCACTTCTTATTAAGAGTCTGTGTCAACATGTTTTGACAGTTTTAGTGATTACCTTTCAAGCCAATAAATTAACTGGAGGAGATTACAAAAGATCAAGGCGTAAACAAAGACAGCGTACATGGCCGCTTGGTGGAATAAAATGTTCAAGCAAGAAAAGGAGTCATGGTAGATGAGGAGGAGATCAGGAGAGCTTGTTTTTTCGGTGTGAATACTACCGTTAACGATGTGTTTTGCTTGAGACGGGTGTTAAAAGATGTGCATGAAGAAGGTGCAGCGCTGGGAACAGAGTCAGGGTTGATGCACTTTTAGCAAAATAGCTGGTGTAAGTCGTGGTGACACAAAATCAAGGTAAGTGTTAAGCACGTTGCAACCAGAAAGTCACACACATTTGAAATTAGAATGAACTATTTAAAAAGGTTTGATGCCCTGTCATTTTACAGCATTATAAAGAAGTCTTAAAAACAAGGTGCTTGAAGGAGATTAGATCTACTATTGACATCATATTTGTAGTGCTGTCTGCTGTATAATGCCAAGGACAGTGTCTCTATTATCAATGCACGATTGATATAGGACCTTTGTTTTGCATGAGGAGTTTTTAGAGCATTGATTATTCTGGTGTTGAATGAAGTGTCACTTTTTGTATCTTACTGCTAGCCTGAGCACATTGGAGGTTGTTTGCTGTACTTTAATTTACAACCAAAGTAAAAGCAAAGCTCAGTGCAGTTGTAATTTATAGTGAGCCTGAGCAATGGTGTGAAATGTAATTAAAGGTATATATATTATATTTGTTTGAAATGCTAAAATGAATGCACAACTTGCACAAGTATTTCTATTAAGCTGTTTTTCTTTCCTTTCATTTGTTTTTTAGGTCTATCTTGTCAAGGAGAATTTATCAACATAGCAAATTTTCCTCTCGCAGTTTGTCTGCTGTGACTAAAGCGTCATGCTTAAGAAAAAGCAGATTCAGTAGCCTAGATGAGTGAGAGACGTTTGAGAGATACATTCAAGCCTGATCCTGCTTCTTCTTCAGCTGAGACAGCAGACAGATGCACGTACAGAGTCGTATGCTTGATGCTGAAACCATTCACATGCATCTAAAACAGAGCTGCACACGAGAGCTTGTGCAACATCGAACACGGGCCATGTGATACATAGATGTAAAGTATCATCGCTTAACACACACACAGCACTAGTATGTGAGGTGAATGTTTTGGCCTCCAACAAAAACCTTTCTCAGCTCCTGAGCACTCAGCAGTTTTGCGAGTCTACAGACTCAGACCAAGAACTTTAAGCAGTACTTACATTCTGTTCTCGATAAAAGACACTCCAGGATAAGGGTGATGCTGTGGGCTCACTGGGAAGTGTTTTCATTTTAACAGTCCACACAAAAGCTGTCCAATGAAAATAATGTATTTTTGTTACTGACAGGACTGGGGTCACTAGTTATACAAGTTAAAATAAAATACAAACAACAAATAAAATAACAGCTTTTTAAGTTCCTAGTATGTTGCCAGCATAATACATTTTGCCCATTCGAGAACAGCCAAGCACATGTTTAACAGTTATGAGCACAGTTATTATTCAGCTGGAGTTTTTGCCCCCTAGTGAATGTAAATCCAATATTTACTCACTTTAGAAAATTCATGTTTACGCAGACGCTACTAACTTTGTCTGGTGTTTTTTGCTCAGGGCAGGTACTAAATAGTAGGGTTTTTTTTCTTTTTAAAACTTTATTTTGCCTGAAAACAGCTGCTTGTTGTGTTCAAAAAGACGCAAAGGTAATGAGGTAATATTACAACGGTGGTGTGTAAACACTAATAAGTAAGTTTAAGTACAAGGTTTTACCCCTTTGATTTCAGAACTTAAAGCCTCATGTCACATAGCCAACAGTGTGCTGGAAATGTTTCTCTGAGATTTCAGTCCATACTGCCATGATAGCGTCACACAGTTGCTGCTGATTTGTAAATCTATTTCACTTCATCCTAAAGGTGCTCAATGGGACTGAGATCTAATGACTGTGGGGGCTAGTTTGAGATGTTTTGAGCTTTTTAAAATAGTGTGTTATCCTGCTGGAGGTAGCCATCAGAATGGATCTATCGTGGTTAAAACAGATTAGATCAACATATTGTGTGTTCAGAGATGCCCTTCTGTAGTTTTGGTTGCAATGAGTAATACTTTCACCAAGAGAACTGTTGCTCACTGAATATTTTCTCTTTTCCTTCTTTGTAAATCCTAGAGGTGATAGTGAGGAAAATTCCCAGTAGAGTTTCTGAAATACTCTGACCAGCCTGCCTGTCATCAGAAACCACGCAACATTCAAAGTCTCTTAAATCACCTTCCTTTGGTTTGAGCTTCAGCAGGTTGTCTTAACCATGTCTGCATGGTTCTACAATGCATTATTTGCTGTCATGTGATTGACTAATCACACATTTGTGTTGCCAAGATAATGAATGTAAAGTATATTATGGGTTCGAGGTTTTTTTTGTTCTCAAATCAAATAAAAAGACCAACAGCCAAGAAATCTCTTTCACGTTTCTGGGTGATTCACAGCACTGGTGTGCTTGTATTTATGTGTTTATGGTACCAGACCTATAAAACTGATCAAAAGCAAACCGGTGTGACCATGTTGTAAAGAACATGGTTCCCAGTGCCACTGTGTGGCTAACTGATCTCTTTTAATAGGCCTTGAACAAGACTGAAGGACTGTGGCACAGAGAAAAAACAACATATTTATCCAGCATTTACTAAACAGCCAGGATGTTACTTAGTATACTTAGTATAGCTTTTCATAGGTTTTTTTTTCTTTGACAATGGTGCAAAGATCAAAAGCTTTATCATTCCTAATTTTTTTCTCTTGAGAGTTTCTGGGCTGTTTGAAGAGGACTTTATTTACCATAAATTATTCTGCCAAAGTAAACCGATCAGGTATGTAAGGATTTAAAAGTAAAAATGAGACAGAAATGCCTTTCAAGGTATTTATTCAGTTAAAGTTTATTCCATTGGTAATTGTAAAGCTTATTTGTACTTAAGACATGAAGCGGGTCTGATATTTCAAGTAGCTCCCAGCTATGACTGGCTGTGGCTTGAATCGCTGAGTGAAACTTCCCCGCTGAGGGAATTGCAGGTTAATAGCGAGTAGCAGGGAAATAGCTACTCAACTGGTGTATTGGTTCAATGTGTTGGACCGAATTTGTCAGGAGATATTCACTACACATGCAAACCCGTGCACACATGCAGCCGTTCTCCTGACGATCACCCAGGAGTGACTCATTTGTAATGGCCACTCTAGGCCATTACTTCTCTAAATCCTGGAGAGAGCAAACAAGATGATAAAAACATAAGAGCAATAGAAGAAGAGCGAGTGTGGGCAGGAAGAGGGAATGTAATACTGACATATTTTCCAGATCGATTGATGCCTGAGTAAATGCCCAATTAATCTGCTTTATGATAGCAGGGTGAGTTCTGTGGGATGAAATATGTATGAGGGTCATTCACACGGCTCTGTGTTTAAAAATTCTTTTTATTATACGCCCTGAGGAAGTGTGTCAGATTAGTCTGTGTGTGTCTGCATATGCATGTGTGTGCGTGTGTGATTCATACCTCCTGTGCATACCTCTAGGAAGCTCTCGCTCAGGGAAACAAGCTCAGAGGGGAGTTGGCTTCATTCCCAGATACACACATAAACATAACACTAAACATGCATACATGGGCACGGTAAGTATGTGACTTCTCCCTCTTCAGAACTATAAAAGCTCACACAAACAGACTGAAAACACTTGTTCCTTCAAAACCCATGTACCTTATCAAGACACAGGGAAGGTGCTATTCCCTATTTACACTGCACTCAATGCAATTACTTACACACATAAACAAACACAGAGAGCTGAGCAGTAACAATGGCTCAGGTTGAGCGATCAATCGATCCTGATTTCATCTAAAGCCAATAATGAGAGAAGATCCTGGGCTGATGCTGTGCGGGTAGGGCAATCATTGTGCTTAGTTAAACCGCACTGCTGTCTCCCCTGGGCTAACTGCACTGTGCTTATGTATGTGTGCACATGTAGAGAGTAATTGCAGTGAAGCAGACTGATCATGGTGTTCATAAGGAATATGTATATATATATATATATATAAACGCAGTGTGTCTATCACTGTGTTATTATACAGAACTGTGCCTATTTTTACTCTTCCACCAGCCTATTTTTTGTGCATATTTTCAGCATGTGCTTTGGAACATTAGATTGGAAACACTGGAAGTAAAGGTGGAAATGCATCTCATTTATTGAAAAAAATGCAGCAAAGTGAATTCAAACACACTTTTGCTTCTTCCCCTCTAAAAAAGAGAAGCTGTGATGTGGTGACCACAGATCATGGTATGTGAGCTCTTGCGGTCATGTAAGAAACTACAACCAGTGGGTGCAAAGTATACTCTCAACTTGTGACATGGTGTGAAAAATAAAAGAGCACCTATGCAACTGCAGACTAAAGTGTCCACAAGCGACAAGCAGTCAGCTGGAAAGTGATGGGTGACGAATGAGCCTCTTTGTGTATGGACTGGGCTTAGAAATGACAGCAGACGGAGGGAAAAAAAAATGGCGTGTGTCATCGACCTGTGAGGAGCCTTTTTGTCTTAAAAGAAAACATGAAAGAAACATGAATATCAGTTGTGTTCCCTGCACTTGATTTTCAACTAGTGTTCGCAATTACATCATTTCGCTGTGCTCTCCTTTTGCAATGTGGTGTTGGATAGAAACACCAATTTCTTTAGTGAATTTTCTAGAACTTTAGTTTAAATCTAAACAACATCTTTAGAGCCAATAAAGGCCAACATTATTGCTAAAAAGGCTGCATGTGAGTGGAAATCATATTTTACTACTGGTAAGAGGAATTTACAGCTCAGTTTCTTCCTCAAGGACACCTAAACTCGTGGATCTCTGGGTTGAACCTTCTTCTCATTACCTAGCAGGTGTTACCTAACCTAGCAGTTAACTAACTGATTAACTAAATAATCTTACAAAAGACTGTGTTGTGTGACATTCCTCTTATGCTGTCATCAGAATGACATGTGATGAACAATTTGACGCACAAAGACGTCTGAATTTACACTTTTCCTAAAAATTACTTTTTATGCACTTGCACATAGAGTGCACAATTTATGTGAATCCACCTGCTTCTGAATCACAAACCAATTTTATTTTAAAAAAATATATCAGTGAAGCACAAGTTAGCCACATGGCTGAGGTAAAAATTCATTGAGAATTAGGAGAAATGATGGAGTGCCTGTTTGTTTTTTACTTATGCAAATTGTCGCATTGCTGCCACATCTCAGTGTGCCACCACTCCACCAGAAATTTCCAGATATTTATAATAAACTGCCACAAATTAATCAGGCAATTCTGCAACATCACTACAGCATGCTGGTTTATCTATGTAATCTTGTTTTACCCTTTTTAAAACATTTCAATATTCACACGGCACCAGCTGGGAAAGCACCAATTTTCCTTTTAGACAGCTTTTGAAAACTTGATTTAAATGAGCACCGTTCTGAATTAAAGCACATCTTACCTTATGTTGTTTGTTTTTTCTTAGGATTATATGCTTTAACTACATATGTTTTTTGTTTGTGTCTCATCCTGGAGTAGGCACAGATGTGCTCTTAGTTTTGCGTTTATGAATGGGATGTGCAGGCTGTTTTATAGAGCAGAGGCATCTAATGTTATGTGTTTCCAAGAGAATGTAGATGATCTGCCAAGACTTAAATAAAGCCATAAAGCAGAGGAAGAAAAGGGAGCAAGCGGGAGCAGTGAACACACAGAGACTCGTGCACTCTTGTCAGACACAGAGAAACGGAGATGCATCTTAATAATGGCACTGCTGGAAACCGTGATTGTTAAATTAATCGACAAAACAGTAATGCTTTTAAGTAGACTTTGATGCACAAATTGTAATTATCCTACTTTTTTTTTTTTTTTTACATTTCAACCCCTCAAAGCAACCTTCAGACTCTAGTGGGAGTTGGCTTTCCTGCCCATGTCACGTTTTTTAAAAAACATGTAATTGCAATATAAATTCATGTCACAGGCTTATCTACCAGTTTATTTAATCACAGCACATTTACAGAATACCCACATCCCTAATCATACCTGATCGAATTTACATTTACTTTACCCATCCCGCTGTGTTTCAGCTGAATTAAGTCCATCATTGTGCAATTGCACAACACGGCGAGGGTTCTGATCAGTGAGCCAGAAAGGCTCTGATTCTCTGATCCTCTTATCTCCCCTCCATATTTATGAATCTGAGATCTATCTCTGTTTTTTATTCCCCGTGTTCTGCTCTGTAAACTTCCACATGCTCCAGTATTTCTTTTGCGTATGTGTGTCTATGTGTGTGTCTAAAATGGAAAAGCTATAATGTCTGGCATTACGCTTTAATTTCCATGGAAATAGGTTGCAGCAGAGTGCTCCGAATGAGATGGGAATTTCAGAGGCCCCAGTACTTACAAGTTGGAATTTACCAAGCGGCTTTTTGGTACCGAACATTCATGCACATGCAAACACCACGTTCCTTAGGCTGCCTCATTCATGCTGCGTCGAGCTTCTTTTCACAGAATATTGCAAAATGGAACTTTGGAATCAGATTGAGCAGTTAACTTTGTGGTGTAAAAAAATCTACGTGTCCTGGAATGATTAAAAATAGTTTTTACTGATATGAAAATAACATCTCGTTTTTTCATTATACGGAATGTCAAGGAACTGTGTTATCTTTGATCCAAAAGAAATTAGAGGCCTCCAAAAGTGGTGGCGGCATATCGGCCATGACAAAATGCAGTCCGCTAAACTGTGTCTAATTTGAACTGGCTCAATAAGAGCTTTTTCCAATATCTTTCCTACACCTGGGTCCTCCCCTTCTCTAGCAAAATTACTCCTAGAGACTGCCTAGTAGGCATGCAAAACACCCTCTTGCAGCTACTCACATAATTACAGAGGCAAACACAGACATCTGTGCCCATAGGGGCAAAAAAGTGATTTTGTCCAATAATGCATCCTGCCACGGGGTTGAACTTTCAGGAGAAGCAGAGCTGGACCGTGGTTGAGGACAGAGAAAGGGCTGAGGAGAAGAAGTAATAAGAAAAAAAATAGTGGATGTGCCTTCAAAAGTCTCTGGATAAACAAAAATGAGAGAATTTTGGATTTTTAACCCACAACCACAAAGACATGCCACTTTCACGTGTGCAATGAAACGAGACAGGGAAGCAGGGTGTTAGGGGGAGATGAGAACACGATCGAGATTGTAAATGAGCAGTAAGTAGGGCTATATTATGTAGTTTGCAGTTACATTGTAACAGAAGCTGGATTTCCAGCTAAATACAAAACACATGATAGCTGGACACTTTACCATCCTTTGTTCCTTCTCTTCATCATTACCCGTCCAGGTTATCCAAAGGTCATACCAAAAAGCCATGCCCTGTTCAGTCACTTAAATCACCTTTATCCCCATTTGCATGCTGAGTGTGACGTATCTTATTTTGTTACTGCCACGTGATGAGGTATTTAGATAATTGCATTAATGAACAGCAGAACAGGTGTATCTAAAAAAGAGGCAGGTGAGTATAAATCCCAATATTTGATGCCCCTAATGTAACTTGAGGATACTTCAGCATATCTTACTTATAAAAGAAAGTTAGATCTAACTCTTCACTTATTAATTCAATTATTTGGAACTATATGGAAGAAAGAAAGAAGAAAGATGAAAGGAAAAAAGAATGAAAGTTTGATCTGGACAAGAAGATAAATCAGAGAAATCACTGGACAGTGATGGAGAATAAATGTCGCAGTTAGAACTACACATCTAAATCCATCCAGAAAACTTGGAAAATACTCAAAGCATAAAGTTAGAGGTCCATATCTGGTCAAGTGGTTGCCATTACTCTGCAGCACTGTCTCCATTAATTAACTGTCATTTCCAAATGTTAACAAATGCCTCACTAAAATGTGGCAGCTGACAATAAAAATGATTTGTTTGATCTATCTCCTCTAACACGAAACCGCCCTCCACGCAGAGTGCACCAAGGTAATAACCATGCAGTATCATTACCAGAGATTAATAGGGCTTTTAATATAGTCATTAAACTCCAAGCTGAAATATGGATGACAGTTGTTAGCTGAGATAGTTTTCTGTTTCATTTCAGGATGCTTTCAAGCTCCTTTGGGTGCCAGAGTTATAGGTGCCATTGGTGCTATCAAGCGCTGACAACATCCTTTGGCATTTACACTTGACTGGGTTCTAAACTATGGATGTTGAGCTCATCTGCACTGTCAGGCAATATTCCTATCACAGCATGTCAAAACCTTGCTTAGCAAAGATAAACAAATACAATTACTATAGGAAGCAGGATGGCCAAAGTATTTTAAGCATTTTAGTGTCATGGTCCTGGGTCATTTTGACCCAGTGTTCTTAGTTTTTCTGTAGTTTTGTATTTTGTTTCTTATGTCCATTGGATTGTTTGGTTTGGTATTTGGATTCCCCCTGTGTCCATGTTTTTATTGTGGTGTTTGCTCTGGTACCGTGTTCCCATCCTATGTGTTCTGTGTTCTCCTCATCCCCTCGTATTCATCCTTCTTCTCTGCCTCTCTCTCTGCCTCTCTCTCTCCGTGCTCATCTCTGTGTACTGTGTTGTGTTTAAGGTCTTGGTGTCAGTATCGTCAGTTTCGTGTCCTCCCTGCTCAGCCATGAGTAATTGTCTTCAGCTGTGTTCCCCATGTGTTCCCACTTCCCTCGTTACCTTCTGTGTATTTATGTCAGAGTGTCCCTTTGTTCTGTGTTGCGTCGTCCCTCTAGGTTGTGTGCATTTTCCGTGTCTTCCCAGCGCCTCAGCTTTTAGTTGCTCCCAGTATAGTTTTGTATGACTTCTTATGTTCCTGTTAATAAAGACCGGCCTTTGAGTTCATCCCCGTGTGTCTAGAGCCGTGCATTTGGGTCCTCTCTTGCCTTCACACAGCCGCCGCATGACAGAACGACGCAACCACGAAATGGACCCAGCAGGCTCCGCCCGTGAGGGAGATATTCTCCGTGTACAGAGTCTGGTGCAACGAATAACCCACGCCTCGGACTCACGGACAATTTCCGTCGGACTTAACGCCATAAAGGCAATAATCGAGGGAAACCCTTTCCTTCAGCAGCTCACCTGCTATGAAGGCTTTATCGACGAATTGAGCCGAGCTAAGGAGGCATTACAAGCCCGTGAGCTGGCAGACAGTGTCCGTTCCCGGGATTCCACGCCACAGCGACTGCAGACGGAGATCTCCGCCCATCAGCCACCGCAGCAGCAGCAAACTAAGCTCGCCGCGACGGTACCGCAGCAGCAGACGGGGCTCTCGGTGTCGCAACAGCAGCTGCTAAAACGAGAGGGTTTTTTGGCGCCGCTGCCGCGGAGCCCTTCTCCATCCCCTCTCAGCTCTGACCGTCGCTCTCCCGCTGCTCTCCTAGCAGCGATGTGGTCGGATGATGAAGAGGAGACCGTCACCCCCGCATCATCACCGGTTTCCCCCGTCACCTCCGTTCCCTCATTAAGGAGGAGACGCCGTCGCCGGTCCTCTCCTCAGTCGGATTCCGGGACTACTGGGCAGCCGGCTGGGGTGAGTGACAAAGACACTTTCTCTGTTCACTCTGAGGCTAGTTCTCACTACTCTGAATGCAGGAATGCAAACTCTGTGACTCTTGCCGTAGACGCTAAAGGCTCACGGTCTGTAAACGTTGAATCTGAACCCGAACTTCTTATGAACCATTGTACTGCCCGGAGGGTCAACTCAGAGACAGTTTCTCCTACGTTTGGACTCATATTCGAGAAAGATCATCCTTCGCTAGTGTTTCCTAGGTCTAAAAACTCGAAGTCAGCATTTCCTGAGTTAGAGACACCTGTTTCTGTGCCCTTTACCTGTGTGTCTGCTGAGGATGATTGTTTTGCAGTTAAGCTCACCCCTGGGGCTTTACTACCTGCCCCCTTAGATGGTAAAACAGTAAAATCCAAGACTGTAAATGTTCCTGTGATAGCTCGACCCCAGCTCGTTGCTTCTGAGCCATCACCCCCGGGGATTGTCCATTCTGACGTATGTACTGATTCAAATGTTCTTGAGTCAGGGGGCTCTACACCCACCACTGTTTACCCTAGGTTTACTGCTTCCGGCGATCCGGTGGTAAAAGACTTTGTTTCATCTGCCTCTCCGGTGCACAGACCTATGTTTACATCAGCTATTAACCCCTCCTCTGTCAGTATAAGTACGGTTAGCTCCGAAGAAAGAAGCTCTAAGACTGTTGGTGCATCAGCTGATCACATTTCTCTAGAGTCTGTACACACTGAAGGTGATGCATTAGTGCCTGTAAGCTACAGCTTTAGTACACTTAACGCTACGAAGTCAGAGCGCTGTTCCTCATCCGCTCACTCAGGGCAGGGAATCGATCTCTTGCAGACTGTTCTTTCTAGGCCCGCCTCCCAGGCCCCTTGTGTTCTAGGGATAGCTGCGGCCCAGCACTCACCTGCACCTGTCTCAATTCCCCAGGTGAGGGGGGCTGGCGCCCAGCTGGTCCCTGTTCCGGTTTCCGGGTCAACTGAGGCTCTGCTGGTCCCTGCACCCGTATCGGCTCCTCGGGTGGGGACAGCAGCCGCCCAGTCCCTGCCGAAATCTGTGCCAACCGCTGAGGTGGGGCCCGCCAGGACCCAGCCAGTCTCTGCACCTGTACCTACTCCTCAGGTGGGAGCGACTGGTGTCCAGCAGGTGCCTGCACCTTTCAACTGCGTTGTAGGCCCAGGGGAACTGACACTGCCACCTGTCCTACATCCGCTCCCACACCCATCATTGCACTCAGCTGCACAGGATGCCCCTCAGTCAGTCATTCAACCCATAACCCTGCCATTAATACACTCTGTAGCTGAGCCATTAGCCGCTCAATCCGCGGCCGATTCAGCCGCTCCTCCACCCATTACACCTCCACCACAACCGACAGTGCAGTCTCCAGTGTCCCCAGTGCAGCCTCCCTTAGCACAGTTATCCACTCAACCACCAGCACCACAACTGTCACTACTACCTCTAGTTCATTCACCTGTGAGGTCATCAACTCCACCGCCTACTCCACTCTCACCACCACCGTTACAACAGACATCACTTCAGTCCCCTGTGCCAGTGCAGACACCCTCAGTTCAGTTTCCCGTGCAGTCATCTACTTCACCACCATTAGTAGCTCAGGTCCCCGTATCTCCAGTAGCTCGGCTCGCACTTGAACCATTGGCCCAGTTCCCCGTGGCAGTGCAGTTCTCTAGCCAGCTTGACATTGAGCCAGGGGTCCCAATTCTCTCTGGCTCTACATCAGCTCCTGCTGGAAGCTCGGATGAGCTCATCCAGGACTCCGTGGCTCCCGCGCCGCCATCTACCTTGTCCGCTGGGGGTTCCAGTGAGCCCGGCCAGCACCTCCCTGTCTCCGCTGGAGGGCCCGAGGGGCCCGTTCAGCCTCCTGTCTCCGCTGGAGGGTCCGAGGGGCCCGTTCAGCCTCCTGTCTCCGCTGGAGGGTCCGAGGGGCCCGTTCAGCCTCCATCAGCCTCTGCAGCTCCGTCTGGCCCAGCCTCAGAGTCCTCGTCCCCGTCTGGCCCAGCCTCAGCCTCTGCAGCTCCGCCTGGTCCAGCCTCAGCCTCTGCAACCTCGCCTGGTCCAGCCTCCGAGTCTTCGTCCTCGTCTGGTCCAGCCTCAGCCTGTGCTTCGCCTGGTCCGGCCCCCGCATCGCCACCGTCTGGTCCTGCCTCGTCTGGTCCTGCCTCGTCTGGTCCTGCCTCGACTGGTCCTGTGCCCACCAGGCCATGGCCAGCGCGCCTGAGACTGGAGGGCCGCCGCTGCCTTCCGCGCGGTCGGCCCCCTGAACTGCTCCGTCGTCTCCTTCGCCGCCGCCGCTGCCTTCCGCGCGGTCGGCCCCCTGAACTGCTCCGTCGTCCCCTTCGCCATCGCCGCTGCCTTCCGCACGGCCGGCCTCCGGACCAGCTCTGTCACCTGTGCCACCCACCTGGTCGGCCCCCCGACCGTGTGACCCGTGACCTCTTGTGCCTGTGGTCTCTGGGTCGGCCCCCTGAACTTTATTTGACCTTTGGTCTTGTGCTCCTGTGTTTTCTGTTGTTCGTTTTTGTTTTTTGTTCCGAGCCCTCCGTCCTAGGCCCCCGCCGCCCGCCCTGGGTCGTTTTCTGTTTGGTTTTTGTTTTCCTGTGTTTGGGCTGTCTGGAGCCAGCCCTTGAGGGGGGGGGGGGGGGGGGGGGGGGGGGGTACTGTCATGGTCCTGGGTCATTTTGACCCAGTGTTCTTAGTTTTTCTGTAGTTTTGTATTTTGTTTCTTATGTCCATTGGATTGTTTGGTTTGGTATTTGGATTCCCCCTGTGTCCATGTTTTTATTGTGGTGTTTGCTCTGGTACCGTGTTCCCATCCTATGTGTTCTGTGTTCTCCTCATCCCCTCGTATTCATCCTTCTTCTCTGCCTCTCTCTCTGCCTCTCTCTCTCCGTGCTCATCTCTGTGTACTGTGTTGTGTTTAAGGTCCACATCTTGGTGTCAGTATCGTCAGTTTCGTGTCCTCCCTGCTCGGCCATGAGTAATTGTCTTCAGCTGTGTTCCCCGTGTGTTCCCACTTCCCTCGTTACCTTCTGTGTATTTATGTCAGAGTGTCCCTGTGTTCTGTGTTGCGTCGTCCCTCTAGGTTGTGTGCATTTTCCGTGTCTTCCCAGCGCCTCAGCTTTTAGTTGCTCCCAGTATAGTTTTGTATGACTTCTTATGTTCCTGTTAATAAAGACCGGCCTTTGAGTTCATCCCCGTGTGTCTAGAGCCGTGCATTTGGGTCCTCTCTTGCCTTCACACAGCCGCCGCATGACATTTAGGCAATTATTGGAAAGTGGAGAACTCACCAAAATGAGGACAGAGAGAGAATCCTGGCTAAAGTCAGACATTACATTAAAAGCTTAACAACCAAGAGTCACACATTTGAACTTCACATTTTTTTGCTTCTTGCTAGAGGCAAAAAGTCAAACAAGGCATATCTTGCACAGCTTTTTCGCTTAACTTAGACAAAAGAAAGCCTTTTTGTACCTCACCCTTGCCCTCCAAAATGCAGCATTATCTGGGGTCAGGAAATAAAGGTAGGGATGAGGAATACAGGAAACGGTAGGCTTTACTCTGTATTATTTTTAGCAATTTAATCCAATTTCAAAGAGCTTTGCTGTGTTGTTTTGCTGTGAGGGGATTGTGTCACACAGAAAGCGTCTACTAAAAACTTAGAGCATCTTATGCAGGGAGCACTGTGGCTGTGGTTTGACGGCTGATTCCACCTTGGCAAAGTACATGGACTTGTTTTACTATAACAATAACCTTGCTCTCTATTAGCAAAGGACAATATGCAAAGCACACCTGCAACATCAACATGGTTTTCATTCTACCCAGTCCTTACTGTGACTTTCACTGTAAAATGATAAACCTGTCCAATGGTAGGCATCAGTTGTAGCCAGTTAATTGTATATCTGCAACAGCTACAATAAAACTCTTGACTTTTCTCTATAATGTGGTTTTTATTTTCAGGAAAATGCTGTTAGGCAGGGAAAAGGAAACATATCCCCACGCATACGAGTGAATGTGAACAACTAAGCGGGGACTCTTTTATTTTTTGAGAAATGAGCAAGCCGAACATTTTATGTCAATCTCAGAAAAAAACTTAGTTTAACATGTCAGTACTTTCTGCTTCTCCACGTCTATTTGGAAGCCTCTAGAGATTGCAGCAAATTATTTATAGAGAGTAATGTACATAAACCAGTTTTAAATTATCATCATACATTTAACACGGTGATGGATTGGGGACTTGTACTCTCAAGGGTGTACTCCGCTTCTCTCCCTGTGATAGGATGGAAATAGATGTGTAGTTAGTGTTTTGTATAAAATAGCAATTAATCTTGTTTTTGGTTTGTTAACAGGACTAGCTTTGTGGCGAGTAATTAAGCTGGTAATAAAAACAGTAGGGCTTCAGCCTTAACACCCAACAAAAGTTAACTGCCAATTAGTTTTATAACTTTAATTACTTGAAACTGTAGAGAAGTGAACCTTAAAGGATTCGACGGGGAATGAGTGATAAAAGGGTAGTGGATTCTGATTGTATAACCTGAACTCCAACCTGACCGCACTATCAGTGGAAGACTGATATATTGCTGCTTTCATATATATTTGCCTGCTGGTGTTACTGTCAGAATTAGGATCAAAATGATAAAGATATAAAATACCCCCACAGCCATGTTAAACTCTTTGGGAGAAAGCTGTGCTTCAAAGAGACACCAAGTATTTTTGACCTTTACATAACAAAGCAAGTTGACTAAGAATATATTCTTATCTATAGGAACAGCCTCGGGAGAGGTATGTGGTCAGACAATTACTATTTAAATCATATCACAGTTCTGTGAAGACAGCATTAAATCATTTGGGGCTTTTTTTTTTTCATATTCACTCCTGACCTTAACTAAAACAGCAGTACCAGTGTGATGATAAAGCACTGCCATTTCATAACGTTGCTGTCATCGCATTAAAAGGTTGTTGGCATGCCCACAGTTTTTTCTTACATAAACCACAAAAAAATTGGTTTAGTATATCAATAATATGAGTCATAGGAGACCAAGAAATTTGGGCATGCTGATAATAAAACTATTAATGAATCTGGGGACTTATTTTTAAGACGGAGGTTGTCATTTGTCATCTACATTAAAATACAGCACAGCCCCCAGGGTTTAAATATTCTAGAGATACTTCCAACTATTTTTGCCAGTATGACAAACTGCCATAAAACAGTGGGAGGTTAAAAAAGAAGGGAAAGCAGCTGAAAAAGATTCCTGTCAGTACCTTAAGATCTCTAGTTTTTGCATATTCAAGTGTTTTTCATTTGTAAAAGAAATCTGTTTTGTAACATGACCTTTCATGCCCGCAAGAAATAAGCAACCTCCATTAAAGATTCAAATTAATATCCCATATACAACTCAGACATCCCACTCTGTTTAGTCTTTTGAGACTCCCTCTATAATGGATATTCAAAAGTTTACTCTAGTGAGCAATAAACTGAGATTTCAAAGACTTATTAATAATCAGGAAATGATGTCATCGCTAAATTCTGATGAGTAATGCAAATTGTGGTTTCTGTTAGAAGTTGCCTATGTGGGATTGCTAGCAGAATAAAACTATGGTGTATGTGATGGTCCTTTCTCTTTGTTTTGTTCTCTTTTTTGTTCCCTAGTGGATCTAGGGAACTATATACAGTACATTTATATATTTAGAGTTTCTGCCCCACTAAAATGCACCATGAGAAGCAGCTGGTGAACAAGTAAAGCTTACCTAAAGTTCTTTTTACATGAAATCATAGCTTGTGAACTGCCAGCATCTTTGGCTCTCTTCCTTTATCCTGTCTCCCTTCTCTCCTGCCGCCCAGGTCGCAGCAGATGGCCGCACCTCTGGTTTCTTCCTGTTAAAAGGGAGTTTTTCCTTCCCACTGTTACCAAAGTGCTTGCTCTTAGGGGGTCATATGATTGTTGGGTTTCTCTCTGTGTGTATTTTTGTAGGGTCTACCTTACAATACAAAGTGCCTTGAGGTGACTGATGTTGTGATTTGGCGCTGTATAAATAAAATTGAATTGAAGCATACACCGTTTGAGTGTAGTATAAAACAACACCTTTTTGTAACAAACACAATCATGTGGAAACAAAAAAAGGTTTTCACAGGACTCTATGTAGGGCTATGTAAAACTAAATACACCCTTAATGCCTCCATGGGAATCAAGAGGCTAAGAAGCAGCTACGTGCTGCTTTAATTAATCAAATACACTCGATTAATTAATCATAAGCAAGTGTGACCACCTCCATCAAAGCAGAACTTTTGGCACTTTGCTGGTCTGGTGTGTGTAAACACAATGCTGTAATCTTCCCAGGTACAAATTCCCCCAAAGGTCAGCTTGTGCAATGTGCAGAGAAATTGCAAAAAACCCAACAGTTACATCACAGACTCTACAGCCCTCAGATAGTACACTATCACTGAATGTTGGCGTTTATGACAGCACAGTTTAAAAAAGACTGAACAACTGTAGCTTGTGTGGAAGGGTTGCCAGGTGAAAGCCTCTCCTCTTTAAGAACATACACCACAAGGCAGCACGACTGAGGTTTTCACAGTTGCATCTGAACATACCACAAGACAAATGTCAAACTTGAATGAATCAAAACAACACCGTATAAAAAAATGGAGCAAAATTCCTCCATGATGATGTGAGAGATTGATAAAATCATACAGAAAACGATTACTTATTGCTGATAAAGGTGGTTCTACAAGCGGTTGAGTACTTAGATTTTCACAGGACTGCATAAATGCTCTTTGACTGTGTATAGTATGCAGTCTCATTGCTATGCTCTCCAAGCACATTGGCCCGTATATGCGTGTGCTGCAGCTCACTTTCAATAAATAATTTAATTTCCTTGCAATATCTGCACCCATTGTAACTGTCTTTGCAAATAAGGTTGATTTAATTAGATTTAATTAGGTTTGAGCGTGTATTCTTGTGTCATAATGGTAGACTGGCACCAACGATTTATTAATTATTTAACATCTAGCTATCTATAATATTCTGCTGATGTATTTTTATTATCATTTGAGCTTGTGGTAATAATAACCCAACCACAGTAATCCAGACATTAGGTTTCTGGGTTGTTGTCAACCTTCGTTAAGTGTCATTAACGTGTTTTCTGTAGTTTTGTCCTTTACAAGAACTAAAAATGTGCCAATCTCAATCACCTCCCTGTCGGTCTCTTTCTTTTCCTCCTCTCTTTTCCTATCACAGATATGATTGTTGAACAATACTGTGCACCATCAATCAGTCCATCAGTCACGTAAACAGCAGAACCTATTTCATTTAAATGTTTGCCAAAAACAGGGTTTGGAACAATCAGTGACAGACAAACCGGTCAGGATGCAGTTTCCTGCAGAGCACCCTGCAGGGGCCCAACTTCAGGACAGCCTCTGTGACAACAGGGGGTGGTGGATTCTCTTTGAAATAGAATGTGAGTAGGATTGTGGATTGGTTCCTGGATTTTAGCTCATTATAGTGAACTTGAAAGGGCATGGCAGTAACGACCTTGATTTAAAGACAAAACGTTTAAATTGTACAGGGGGATTTTTAAATCACCCTTTTTCCTGATATGTTTAACTCGTCCTATTAATTTTCACCAGAAACGTACAGCCTTATAAATTCTGACTTATTATCACTGCAGGCTGTTTTTTTTTTTCCTTCTCTTTTTTTGGATCCATTTAAGAGTGCAATGAGTTTTACATTGAACATGAAATCTATTCCTATTGCTAAATATTGATTGAGGTAAAATACAGATTTCCCAGCTTTATAACCCCAGGGAGGAATATGAAAAAGTTATTAGATCACTTACACAAAATTGCGAAAATATGTAGTGTATTTCAAATACACCCATTTGTGCTGATCGCCATACATCAGATGACATGGAAACAATGAAAGTATTCTCCCTTCAGGCTTCTACGAATAATTAATAAAGTGAGAGCTGCCTCAAATTAAAATGATTGATGTGTACATGTGTGGGGGTTTCTTCGTTCTGGGTCTTTTAAAAAAATACTGAAATCCACAATCAGTTGTGTTTTCAAAGTTGGGTAAGGGGCTTTAGATTTAAACACACTTGAATTACCCTTCTTTGGGGTTTTATGCATGTGCAGTCTTATGTGCAGCACAAGGGCATCAAACATGCCTACAGGCACAACGTTTTACACACACACTGAACCTCATATAGCCATTGTGACTTGTAGTTATAGTGAGGACTGAAGGCTGTTCAGTTACATTGCCTGATGTCTTCTATAGAGCTTATTATCGTTTCACTTGACCTACCTGAAGTAATTCAATGGTGGATCTGAATTATTTAATTCTTTTTCGCTGCTGTAATTTCCCCGCCACGCTCACAGGAGAGTAACTTCAGATTTATGCAGATAATATTCTCACCTTATCTCGTCTCAAAACACAGGGCTTATTCAGCATGAGGAAAAGACACATTAAGATGCCAGAGGGTGAAAACTAAATTTATTTAATAAATATGGCAAGCAGAGAAAATTCTTTCACACGCATTTTTTAGGGTTTTCCTCCAACATTGCCTCATATTTTCAACAACATTTCATTGCTACCTGCACAACAAAAATCAAATATTTATTGTAAGGGCTGGCCATGTCTGAACCACATATTAGTCTTGTTTTGCACAGAGAAAACAACACGGTGGCCTTCTAAGGAATATAAATACATTTTTAAGCCAGCTTTTCCTTCCTTGTATTCTGTGGTTGTCGTAATACTTGTATCATTTTTTCTAGCCTTTTTAATTTATTTTATTAAGCTTTCTGATGGACACTATCCATTTTGTGCAGCTTGTTCTTATCAATTTTGAGAAAATACTTGCAGTCTTTGCAATCTTTTGACTAAACGGAATACCACTTTTCTGAATTAAATAAACACCTGGCTTTGTCTCTGTCCTTCACTGATTTTGAAAAGTCTTGTTCAGATGTATTTGTGAGGAAGAGAAAAGAAAAAAAATTCAAATAAAGTTTGGATGAAAAGATTTTAAAGAAACACAGGATTGCTTGTTTAACTAAAGCTCACACTGACAATTTTCTGCAACTCATGAAAGGTATCAAACCTTTTGCAAAGCATTAGCACAGTTGTGTTTCCATCACTTTAAAGGATGTTACATTTAATTTAATTTGTTCCCTCAAACTCACCATAACTATAAGCCCAAGCTCTACCAGAACTAAATAGTCATACCAGAGTTTCATGATTTACGTTAATGTAACTTCTTGTCCCCCAAAAGGGAGAAAAGTCCCCATAACATGAGTAATACAAGTCCAGATACACAAACAAATCATAAACAACACAAACTATTAGAATTTATGAAGGCACTCTCTGTTCTCCTTGGTATGGAAGAAATATAGTATCATCAGAATTCAAGTATTTTTAGACATTGAATTTATGACACTGAATTTTTATCCTCCAAATTTCCCTGCAAAAATATTCACCTGCAAAAATTCACCTGCAAAAAATTCACCTGCAAAAATTCACCTGAAAAAAATTCACCTGCAAAAAATTCACCTGCAAAAATTCACCTGCAAAAAATTCACCTGCAAAAATTCACCTGAAAAAAATTCACCTGCAAAAATTCACCTGCAAAAATTCAACTGCAAAAGTGATGAACTTTAATGACCCAAGCCAGAGCAATCAGCACCAGATCGAGTCGAGTGGCTCTCGGCCAATTCAATTACGCTGTTTGATCACATGACACCGTTAGCCAGCAGTTTGTCTCCTAAAAGAGAGCTGTTTAGAGGTGAGTGATTAAGTTTTTCTCCTAAATAGAGATCATTACAGAACGCCTAGTCCTACTTAAAATCCCATTTATTTTTATTTTATCATCTACTCGAACTAAGGAAAACGTTTGACTAACTCAAAGACAATTTCCACGCCTCCCCTGCCTGACTGCAGAGGCAGTTTTGAATTTAGGAGCAGCAAGATGGAAGCGGCAAACCCTGGCGATTCTCCGGTAAGTATATTGTTTTTTATCTTCAAGTTTGTCTTTTGAAACGTTAATTTTATTTAAATCCGTTGCTCACGTATAAAGTACACAGACGGGGTCTTTGCTCAACTCGTCTGAGGCGTGTCTCACTAAGCGCTACATGCTAGCATCCTGCTAACCGAGCTACCCTTTACATGCTGTGCTTTAGAAAATAGGATACTCGTTAAAAAATACTCCGCAGATATTGATAGATAGACGAACACTGCAAATATAATGTTGTAAACGAAAACGGCCTTTGGTGAAGTGGTAAAATACACCATGAATAAAGCCATAGATTTAATGGCTGCCATGGTTGCAGAACGGCCTGATTTAATGACAAGAATGGGGAAGAGTGAGGCGAAGTGAACCAAAGCCACAAAACACGGTCAGACAAGGCGGCAAAAGGGCAGTGATCTGTCCGTCAGTATGAAGTTGGTGTGTGCTTTGGTGAACAAAAACTCGAGACCGGTAGCAGGAAGGTGGGAGACTCGTGTTTCACTGGAATAGTGGTGAATTAAAACATCCTTTGTTGGGGACATTTAGGTGTAAATGCATCCATAAAGGTGAGACAGAGGCAGACCAGACAGTGAAGAAAACAAGGCAAACATTAGAAATATTAAAACGGAAATATAGGATTAATATAACATACAATTGGGGAAAATGTAAGGAACACAATGTAAATGATATTGTAAAGTCATTAAAACAGCATACTCTGATTAAAAGAAACAGATAATTGGGTAGGAGGAGGAGGATGATTTTGATGATGATAATAATAATAATAATAATAATAATAATAATAATGTTAAAGAACATGTACAAGATGGGTATGTATACTTGTAGCCAGAACTTAACTACATGCCAGACCATCTTGATTGAATGTAACTTCGCTCCACACAAGTTTTATGGTAGACATATTCATATTGGTATCTAATAAATGATTAATTCTTAGATTTTATCAAACGTTAATTTATAAATTGTTTCTGTCTTTATGTGTTTGTTTCAGATTATGCAAGATGTAATTATTCAGTCAGCAAGACACTTGCTGCAGTTACTGACATCATCCAACTGAACTGCTGCTGTGATGAATCAGAATACAAGGTTTACTTTAGCAAGACTTATGAGTTAATGCTACATTTAACTAAATTGTTATATATTTTGTGTCCAATATTGTCTCCATATGATTTTGTTTTTTGCAACATCTTGCAGAGAACAGAGTCAAGGTACCAGCTTGGTCAACCCTAAAAGACCATCTGTTCATCAAGAAATGACCAGGTGAAAAAGTCATAAACTAAACACTCTGCATGAGCATGGAATTTAGGATGCAACTTTATATCTTACCTGCTCTACACTCAGGGCTTGAATTACAACAACAGTCAATCACATAAAAAAAATATATACTTTTGGTAGTTCTGTGTCTGTCTCTCTCCTCCAAACCCAGATGGCTGCTGGTACTGAACCGGGTTCTGCTGGAGGTTTCTTCTTGTTAAAGGGGAGTTTTTCCTCTGCACTGTCACTTCATGCTGCTCAGTGTGAGGGATTGTTGAGGTTGAGTCCATATGTCCTGCGAACAACTGCTGGGCAATGACACCATGCAATCTTCTGGGATTCCTTGGATAGAAAACCTGTGAGCTGCACTTGTCCTTGGTCTTCACAGCTCACCTTTTTACTGTTTATTGAATCAAAATTCTCCAGTGACATGGATTCTACATTGTAACTGATGTGATGTTCTATAAAGTGGTTTTAATAAAAAAAAGGCAAAAATTAGTTTGTTTCTTTATTCAATTTTTGAACAGTGATACTCATTCAGTAAATGCAAATTATTTACATGGCAGTGCACTATAGGCATAAATCTAGACCCCTAGATAAAACATGATGGCATTATAGCAGTGACAACTCCTCCACAGTAGCAGGTGGGATTTTTCTTTTTTGAGGACGGCTCCTTTTACCTGTCACTACAGATGGTCTGTTTGTTCTGATCAAGAGCCTTTTTTTGGGCAGCTGAAGAGGAGAAGTCTATCTTATGGCCAACCTCTGGCTGTATCTTGGTCATATTACCCAGCAAAACCCAGTATGCAGGTTCATCTGTAACAGTCCTTGTGCCACAGATCACTGTTGCTTCTACATTAAACAGAAGAGCAGTGACGTGGGTGCAGGTCTCCGTGACTCCGGCCTTACAGCTGCAGTGGGCGGCTTCAACCTTCCCTGTGATGCTCACAGTGACCCATGGCTGCAATGCTGGTTCATTCAGTCTTTGAGAGTGCAGGACCTGAAACACACACAAAGTTCTTGTCTTTAAATGAACTATGAGCCAAGGCTGACATAAATGTTTTATCTACTTAATCATTAATGTAACAGTGTTTAGAAAGTTAGCACATACATGTAATTTTTCATTTCTTTATGTGTCCATCTATAGAACGCTGCATGTTATAGTGTAAATCTGCCTGTTCTCTGTCAGAAACCTGCCTGCAGAAAATGAACCTAAAGGAAGGATGTCATCACTTTCAAGATGGAGAAAGCATAAAGTGACAATTATGAATCACTTAATATGATAAGGAGATTCTGCAGGTCATTAATCAATGTATAAAATTAAATAAAATTATTTTTAGTGACACAAGATACAAATATGGAAGGAAGATGTATAATCGCTCAGTTTGGGGAAATTGTGGGTAGCCTGCAAGGGCCTCAACTTCTCCATACCCACAATGTGCAACAAATGGGCACAGCTATCTTCAACAGTGGAACATCGGCCAGTTACTTCCAACTTTAACGCAGCTTGTAGTCTTGGAGAGCAGCACACCAAAACTGCATGCACAACTTCTGCTAACAGTGGAAACAGATTAAGAAATCCATGCAAACAGATTCATAAACCGAAAGAATATTATTTTACAGGATTAATGATCATATCAGCCGCTGGCTGATCACAAACCCTGAGGGTGTATACGAGAAGCAGAAGAAGCAGAGGGGATATCCAGTTTAAGTTTAGATAGTATTTGTAAAGATATTGACCATATCCTTTTCTGAAAGTGTGGATATAATGGATGGGGTAAGGTACTGACATGCTACAACTTTATAGTTGTTAAGTTCTGGCTACAAGTATACATACCCATCTTGTACATTTTTTTATTTTATTATTATTATTATTATTATTATTATTATTATTATCATCATCATCATCATCATCCGCCTCCTCCTACCCAATTATCTGTTTCTTTTAATCAGAGTATGCTGTTTTAATGACTTTACAATATCATTTACATTGTGTTCCTTACATTTTCCCCAATTGTATGTTATATTAATCCTATATTTCCGTTTTAATATTTCTAATGTTTGCCTTGTTTTCTTCACTGTCTGGTCTGCCTCTGTCTCACCTTTATGGATGCATTTACACCTAAATGTCCCCAACAAAGGATGTTTTAATTCACCACTATTCCAGTGAAACACGAGTCTCCCACCTTCCTGCTACCGGTCTCGAGTTTTTGTTCACCAAAGCACACACCAACTTCATACTGACGGACAGATCACTGCCCTTTTGCCGCCTTGTCTGACCGTGTTTTGTGGCTTTGGTTCACTTCGCCTCACTCTTCCCCATTCTTGTCATTAAATCAGGCCGTTCTGCAACCATGGCAGCCATTCAATCTATGGCTTTATTCATGGTGTATTTTACCACTTCACCAAAGGCCGTTTTCGTTTACAACATTATATTTGCAGTGTTCGTCTATCTATCAATATCTGCGGAGTATTTTTTAACGAGTATCCTATTTTCTAAAGCACAGCATGTAAAGGGTAGCTCGGTTAGCAGGATGCTAGCATGTAGCGCTTAGTGAGACACGCCTCAGACGAGTTGAGCAAAGACCCCGTCTGTGTACTTTATACGTGAGCAACGGATTTAAATAAAATTAACGTTTCAAAAGACAAACTTGAAGATAAAAAACAATATACTTACCGGAGAATCGCCAGGGTTTGCCGCTTCCATCTTGCTGCTCCTAAATTCAAAACTGCCTCTGCAGTCAGGCAGGGGAGGCGTGGAAATTGTCTTTGAGTTAGTCAAACGTTTTCCTTAGTTCGAGTAGATGATAAAATAAAAATAAATGGGATTTTAAGTAGGACTAGGCGTTCTGTAATGATCTCTATTTAGGAGAAAAACTTAATCACTCACCTCTAAACAGCTCTCTTTTAGGAGACAAACTGCTGGCTAACGGTGTCATGTGATCAAACAGCGTAATTGAATTGGCCGAGAGCCACTCGACTCGATCTGGTGCTGATTGCTCTGGCTTGGGTCATTAAAGTTCATCACTTTTGCAGGTGAATTTTTGCAGGTGAATTTTTTGCAGGTGAATTTTTTTCAGGTGAATTTTTGCAGGTGAATTTTTTGCAGGTGAATTTTTGCAGGGAAATTTGGAGGATAAAAATTCAGTGTCATAAATTCAATGTCTAAAAATACTTGAATTCTGATGATACTATATTTCTTCCATACAATTGGGAATACCTGGGCCCTGTGCTTCCCAGGATATAAAGCAATGGCTGGTACTTTATTCTTTTTCTTGCTCATCTACCCTCCTGCCACTGTGCTACACACTTGTCCTCATACTCATGCATCCTACACCACTAATATTACCAATTTGAACAACTCCTAGCTTTGTATTTAAGCTATTACATTTGTTTAATGAATTATTTTCTTAAGCTGCTGCACAAGGTGGCCATACGAGCGAGGTTGTGCCACTACCAGGATTGTAACCGTTGTGGTGGCCTCCAGTTCTAGTGCTTTTGACTGCTGTTGGCGACAGTGTATTATCTTGGATGGAGTTATATGATATCCTGATTGCCTCTGTAGCCTTATTGAGCTTGGCATAAACTAGTTCTAGAAGCTGGTTGGAATGCTATTTTCAGAGGCTCTCGTAAAGGACAGAAAGGGGCTACCATCACAAGATCCAGTCCTGCAGTTACTGCATTTATAAAAACATAAAAATGCAATGTAATACAAAACTGCAGCAGAGCCGCATGTGTCGCAGAAGACTTTTCATTACCAGTGTTGATAAGAAAATCCTCTGGATTATTTAAATACACACCGGCAGGAGGTTTTGCTAGATGACAGTGAAGCACTTGATGAAGGCGGAGGAAGTAAGTGAGTATAGAAGGTGGGGTCCACTTTAATGGTGTTGGTCATCATATAAAACCTTCCTAATGGTATTCAGTCAAGTGATCAGCCATCGTGGGACCCCTGCTGCTGCTGCTACTGTGTGTGTCTTTTTTCAGTCTGTCGTCTCAGCTCATTCATGAATAATTTATAACGGACCCCATAAATTCACATCTTTAGAATCACAGATTAATACACCGGGGGCTGAGGGTAACAGAAGAAAGTAAAAAAAAAAGAGAAAAAGAAGATGAGAATGACAACCTCTCCCACCTGTGTGCCAGTTTTTGCTATGTGTACATTATTCTATTTTTATGTATCTTTTTACTTCAGCTCATGAGACATTAGCATGGCTTCTGAAGTGAAATGCACCAGTGTAAAGGAGTAGATTTAGCAAAATACTGTGACAGACAATAAACACAGAGTACTACAGTACATTAGCACTGCAGGATTCAATACAGGCCTCCTAATCACTACCCATTGGGACAGGCTCACAGGATTGGCAGCTGTATCTGCACCGCCTCCTGTCCACATATCAGAGAGTGCTTGAGCAGGACACTGGGCCCCTGAATTGCTCTCAGTGATCAGGGTAGCACCTTGCAGAGCAGCTTGCAGCAATTAGTGTGTGAGTGTGTCAGCGAATGAGATGCAAATTATAAAGTACTTTTGATGAACGTACAGTATAAATGGTTTTGGCAATTGCGGAATACTAAAAAAATATGTGTTTCAATCCATTTTCTAAAAGTTTGAGTTCTGTGGTTGTCATTTGCATGGTAATGTTGGAAAAGAGGATGTTGAGGACATGTTTTATTGCTTTACTTGCTCAAGAATAATAATATAAAAAAAACCCAACTTTATTTCATTCCTGATATGAGCAGCCTTCACAACTGATATCCAATATTTTTGTAGCTACATTTTAAACTTACAGAAATACTTCTTACTCATAGATGAATTTTATCCTCATGATACTTTAAGGAAAAAATTGTAGAAATTTTTTTTTTTTTACAGGCTAACTTTTATTTGATGGACCCTGCTGTCTGTTTAATCGATTACAAACACTGTCCTCAGCAAAACAGTTGTAGTCTTTCATAGAAAAACCACGTGAAACAACAGGTTCGATAGGGCAACAGGCGTGAGCAGCCAGATACGAGTTCGTCAACCTCTTTCACTGTCAAAATTAATTAAAAAGAAAAAAATGATTGCTGGCAATATAAGCACAACATGGGCTCAATAATTTTCCAGTGTTTGAAAGGAGCTCTTATTTTGTAGGCCACTCACTCTGAACAACTGAGCAGTAAAAGGTTGCTTTTGAGACCTACCTTGGTCTGCTAGCGTCTTTGTATACAGTATGTAAAACATAATAGGAAAAGCTGTATCACACTTGCATTATATCACATTTGTGGGAGACGTTTTATGTGTATGAGGTTTCATGTTTTACAAGCCTGAATGCAAAACGATTACCACAAGAATAGATTTGCATTTAGATGTATTTCAAAGCAGCCAAAAACACATTACTCAACACCACATCAACTTTGTGAATTTTTCCCTCTGCTCCATTTCACTGCAGATCTGCTGAACTGCTGCACTTCATTTTACATGCTTACATTTAAGGTAAAAAAAAATGGCAGCTCTGCTAATTTGAAACATCATAAATTCCATGACAGTTGCACGCCAGTACTATATTTCAGTAACCCAGTTGTTCTATCCTGCTATTTGTGTCATCATTTTACGACCGTATGACCAATTTCCACTTTGCTAGCAGGGGAGAGTCTCTATCTTCTTATTATATGCTCTTTCATGCTTCCAGTTGATATACCACAGGAGGCATTCTTTTCTGCCCCTCTGTATGCAGTTATCACATTTTGCAATGTAAACTGCCACAACGGTGTTTGTGAGAACTTTCCTGATCAAAACTAAGGGTGAATTTGAAGATCCGACTGGTCCGATCCATGAGTTCTGTGTCCTCGTTTAATAATTAATACCGATGACTTGTGGATTCTAACATCATTGTGTTTTTGTTCTATTTTAATGACAGTCATGTTTATTGTAATACCAGCTGAGAGGAGACACCAAACTGCTACAGGCCATGTTTCTGTAGGAATTTAAAGGGAGCTTGAAATTAGTTGGTATTCAGTTACTGTATCATGTATCACACCCACTATACCCTTTGCTAATGAGGAGGTGGATGAAAAAATGCACTTGCTGTGTAATTTAGCTGAAAATTAGATGATGTTTACATCACCCTGAATGTTAACTGTGAGTTATTTTTAAGTTAATTATTCATTTTTTTCTTCTTTTGCTGACAGAATATCCTTTATTTTAACTACTATGTAACTGAATAAATACCTGTTATTTTACTGAAAACCACAATCATAACACTGCACAATGCACACAGTCACAAACTACTGTAAGAGACAGTTTCATGAAATATGTATGTAGAGAAAGCTCAGGCTCTGAGGTGTGTTATCAAACTGTGAGGGAAGTGCTTTGAATTTTATGAAGCTTCTACTGAGAAACTGAATGAACTGAATAGTATTGTTCAGTAAATATCTGTTCAGAAGGAACTGGTAACATGAAGTAAACAAACCTCAAACAAACCAATGCCGAACTGGGTGGTGGTGGTAGTTGAAAGCTCGGGGAAAAGAGGGAAAGAAAGATAATTTTCCACTAGTTTAACTGCATATAAGTCTCTGTACATTCCAGCAAAGTGACATAAGAAAGTGTGAGGAGACTGTGGATTCAAAAGATGTTGTCTATAAAATAAAATGAATATATATACACTGAGTGGACACTTTATCGGGCATACCTGTTCAGCTGATACTGGACAGGTGCACCTGTGATGTAATGTTAGCACAAATATTTAATCAGTTAACAATACATGCCAAAATTCATCTCAGTACAATTAGGCATGCAGACATGGTCATGATGAGCAAATATCTAGTGTACTGCAGGACAGAAAAGCAGGAGTCCCTCAAACAGCTACTCAATCACGGTGTGCGGAAGAGTATCACTGAAACCATTATACATCCATCCTTGAAGCAGATAGGCTACAGCAGCAGCAGATGTCATTTCTGTTAGCTAAGATCAGGGAATTGAGGGTACAATTTGCTCATTTGCTCACCTAAACTGGACAACAGAAAACTGTAAAAAAACATTACCTGGTCTGATGCAACATAGTGTTAGAATTTGATCTAAACTATATGAAAGAATGGATCCATCCCGACTTGTATCAAAGGTTCAGGCTAATAGTGATGCAGATGCTGGTTGTCCTATGTGTAAATATAAATAAACCTGAATTAAAATGGAATTGAATGGAATGTCCCAGGTGCTCACATTTCATGAATTACAGCTAATGATCTGTCTATGAGAGAGAGAAAAAATCTCCCATTATTTCATCCATGAAGGCTCGGTGGAAAACTAAATGTATATTTCTGTCTGCATCGTAAATAAACAGTATTCCCTACTCAGGGAATCTGGGTTAAGGGAACTTTGTTCTACAAAATTGCTCCATTCGGAGTACCCTGCAGCATCAACAAGATCAACACCACTTATTGCATGTTGCTGCTCATAATACAATTTTAGACTCTGTAGTAAACTAAAATATAGAATATATACAGAAACCAAAGCTCATGGTATTGCAAAGTCTAAACTAATGAAATGCAGGGAAGTCAGTAGTTCTCAAAGGTTTTTATAGCGTTGCTCACTTCACAAGTAGAAAATACTATAGTTCATCTCTCACGCCCCCAAGATGCCTCATTTGTTTTGCCAATCTATGAACAAATAAGAAAACAAATTAGTCAATATAATATGTTTATATTTCTTCCATTGCCCCCTGTGACTCTTCTACCAAAGATTTATGTAGCCCTTCTCTTCTCTCTGCGACAACAGGCTGACAAGGCGTCAATCTCTGCTCTCTAACTGAGCGTTGCAGCACAGAACACCCACAGAGATGCCAGACGATCGATATTCAGAATAAATTCTACCTTTCACTTCCTACTCACACTGTGGGAGAGAGGAGTTAGGGAGCAGACTCACACACACGCTTACACACTTATCCTCATATGTGTGCACACTCTTACATGCACACACATCATACTGGTGTTAGAGAGGGCAATGCAGTTGACATGTCAGCGTGCTGCAGGCAGGAGGCAGCGAGAAAACCTCCCTGTGGTGAAACCTTAAAGTGTCATTACATTCCTCTGTTGCAGACACCACCTGCCTGGCTGCCATTAAGCATCTTACATGAATACACTGTGACCTTGAATAAAATTGAAAGAATCTCAAAAAAAAAAAAATAATAATAAAAAAAAAAAAAATATATATATATATATATATATATATATAGAGAGAGAGAGAGAGAGAGAGAGAGATTGTGGGGATAGGTTAATTGATTAATCCAGATTGCCCATAGGTGTGAATGCGGGAGTGAATGTGAGCGCGAATGGTTGTCTGTCTCTGTGTGTTAGCCCTGTGACAGACTGGCGACCTGTCCAGGGTGTACCCTGCCTCTCGCCCTATGACAGCTGGGATAGGCTCCCGTGCCCCCCGCGACCCTGAAAAGGATAAGCGGAAGCGAATGGATGGATATATATATATATATATATATATATATATATATATATATATATATATATGTATATATATATATATGTATATATACATATATGTATATATATATATATATATATACATATATGTATATATATATTAGGGGTGCAACGACGATACTCGTATCGATATTGAACCGTTCGATACAGTGCTTTCGGTTCGGTACGCATATGTATCGAACAATACAAAATTTTTAATTTATATTATCATCTTTCCTTCTGACGATGCTGTCTGTGTTGAGCGCTCAGTGGATCTGCACTCGACAGTGCAGCCTAGGCGGAGTAATCGAACGCAGATTCACTGAGCGCAGGGCAAGCTAGCCAGACAGAAGTTAAGCTCTCCTTGCAACATGGCAAATTGAACCTCTCCCACCCTCATTCAGATCTGGCGTTTGGAACTATTATGGTTTTCATGTGACGCATGACCCTGAAGGTAAGCGCATCATGGACAAAAGTAAAACAGTATGTTGGATGTGCCACACAATGCTCAATTACATTGGTGGGAACTAGTGCGTTAGCGCAGTTAACGTGTAGACGCCGTCCAGCCCCACGCACGGGGCGATCCGCGGTAGCTCGTTAACGGAGATTTGCCGTGTTGTGGCGTTGACGTCTTTTCAACGAGATTAACGCTGACAGCACTAGTGGGAACACAACGAATATGACTGCACATTTACTCCGACATCATCCTAGTGCAAAGACAAGTGGAAGCAGACAAAAACAACAAGCACGCATGCTACAAACTTTACCCGAGTCATTTAGACAGCTGTTAGCACATGATTCTCCTTATGGGGACCTGATTTGTTTAATATGCTGCTGAGAATATAGCCCAGAAGAAGCGTATAGTATAGCTTTTATTTTGGAAAGAGACATTTCTCTGTAATAAACTTTTCCAAAGATGAGTGATTTTTTACGGAGCCCCCCAGGGGACATGGGAGAAAAAAAAATTACGGAGGAAAAAAAAAAAAAATTAGGGAGAAAAAAAAAAATTAAGACGGACTTTTGCGAGATCTCGCAAAAGTATTGCGAGCGCTCGCAAAAGTATTGCGAGATCTCGCAAAAGTATTGCGAGCGCTCGCAATAAGTATTGCGAGATCTCGCAAAAGTCTGTACCATAGACCTCCAAATCAGCACTGAAACCTTAGAAACAACCACAGCGATGGAGGACACACACCCATTTGAGCGATTCATAGATTTTTACTTTGAGCTTGGACTAAACTATAAAGACATTAAAACTGTGCTTTGCATTAGACACAGTTTTCATATAAGCGAAAGACATCTGAAGAGAGTTCTTAGCGCAAGGGGACACACTCGCCACAAAGCGTACTCTGACCTGGCCGTCTTGGTTGAATTTATAGACAACCAATTTCAGTACTCTGGGCAGCTTCACGGATACCGATGGATGTACGCTAAATGCAGGGAACATGGACTACGCGTGAGGAAAGAGGATGTGCGCTTGGTTTTGAAGGAGCTGGATCCCCGAGGCGTCGCACTGAGGCAAGCAAGACGTTTCAGGCGGAGGAACTATTTTTCAAAAGGGCCGAATTTCATCTGGCACATGGACTCCTACGACAAACTGAAGCCATATGGCATCTGTATCAATGGTAGTATTGACGGTTTCTCGAGAAAAATAATCTGGCTTAATGCATACACAACAAATAGTAATCCGAAAGTGATCGGGGGGTATTACATAGAAGCGGTGCAGCGTTTAAAGGGCTGCCCTAGAGTTGTGAGGGGCGATCTTGGAACTGAAAATGGCCATGTTAGAGGCTTTCAGCGTTTCCTTGTGCCCGTGGCTCCTAACGACACCCCTGAGAGTTACTTGGAGGGAGCAAGTACCGCCAATCAAAGGATTGAATACTGGTGGCGTTTTCTTCGCAGCCAGTGTCTGGAGTTCTGGTTATCCTTATTTGCAGACATCAGAGACAACGGGTACTTTGATGGTGGGTTTCTGGACAAAAACCTCCTTCAGTTTTGTTGCATGGGACTCATCCAGGTGAGTTAATAAAATATGTTTTGTTGCGTGCCTGGATGCATGCGTGTGTGAGTGAGAGATAAAGGAAACTGAGGAAGTGAAACGTCTCCTGTACTCGTTTGTGGTGTTCCCATTATCACAAATGTGGAAGCCAACTGCTCAGCCTCTGTGTGGTGGTGGTGGTGGTGGAGGACCCCCATCTTTTTTTTCGGGCCTCCACTTTTTTTCTAGTGGCCATAACGGGTCACATTTGAGCATACAGAGTAAGCAAATATGTACTTGTAATGTGCTCAGATAATTTTAATAAGTGCTTACAGAAAGACAATTAATGTAGCCTCTAACTGCAATTGATTTACATCGGACAAACAGACCAAGCACTATGGCTCATAATACAATTACACCTCACCTGTTTGGACTATATTTTTATATTTCATTTTTACTTGCTGCCAGGAACGTTTGGGGCCTGTTGGGTTGCACCTGCGCTCACATCACGTCACAAAATAAAATGTATAAAATAAAAAATAAAATAATAAATAACGTGTTAAATGGGTGGAAATCCCTAGATCAATGTTTAAATTAACACTCATGCATTGACTCTGTCGGCTATTTTTTGCCATGCATGCTCCCTCTCTTTTGCAGCTGAGGCTGTGTTACTTTTTTTCTGCAAAATTTGCATGTTATCGGCATATGCTGCCATCAGAATTTCGGCCTCAAGCGCTGTAAAATACATTGACCGCACCTTCTTTCCCTCCGTCTCCATGGTGACTCGCTTAATCTGTGCTCCACTAATAAGGGCTTTATGTATCCTCGTGCGCGTGCTTAACTTGGGGTTAAAGCAACTCCGCGTTGATTGAACTAATTGTTATCAGCCTTTCTGAAACCGAATATTCCGAGTTGGACAGTTCGGGGTTACTCAACCCTGAGTATCGTTTTTCACTTCCTGAAATAGGGCCCTGTACCAGGTTTAGGGAATGGAGAGACTTGCAGGAAGAAAGAGACAAGACAGGGAGAAGCGGGTGAGAGGAGCAGGGAGTAAATGAAATCAAAAATTGTGTAAATACTATAATTTACGTTTAAGCAATCGGCCGCCTTAAGGAAGAGCTCAACAACCAAGACTACAGTAACATCTATGTTGTTTATGTTGACATGGCATATGAAATTTTCTTATCTATAATATTAACTATTTACAATTTGGAATTATTTCGATTGGGATATCAAAATAACTTACAAATACAAAATACAATGATCAGTGACATAAAACAAATTGATTATTATGAGGTGAGTAGATGAGCCAAGCAGGTAGTAATAAGACTAATAGTACTAATGTAAGATATCACAGCATAACAGTAACCGTAGTTAGTGTGTGAAACACTTGTACAGATGACATTAGGTAAAGTACATGATTACAAAAATGCACATGATTGTTTAAAAATAATAAATTGCATAAATCTAATAAACCTTCCTCTCAGTGAGTGAGTTGTCTCATCGTGATTTGCGTATATGTATATACGTACATGCGATCGCATTTCTTAAATTTCTGTATTCTTTTTAACAGGATGAGCTGGATGACACTGCACAGGTTTGGAATACACACTCCATCAGGCCATCAGCAAACATCAATATCCCCAGTGGTCGACCTAATGTAATGTATACATTACCTGAGCTCTACGGGACAAGAGACTTCCTTTGCCCCACTGAAGAAGAACATGTTGAAATGTGTAAAACTGAGTGTGTTTTTCGACTGACCAAACCATGTGACCCCGATGTATATGAACTGTGCAATATCATCATGACTGAGTCCCATCTGACTCCACCAACAGACTCATATCAGGCTGTGAACTTGTACATGCATTTAAGAGAGAACATCATGGCATTAGTGTAAATTGCATACACTGCAGCAGAGAACATTACTCAAAATTGACCTGTGATATGTGCGAAAGCTAACTTCTGGATGTTAAACAGACTGTAAACTGTAAGCTTTCTAGTACACAGTCATTTATGAGAATATCTTATATAGAAATATTTATTGTTGTGTTCCAGGAGGGTCAGTGAACTAAAGTATAAAGGGGAGTCTCTGCCTGTTAATGATATTCTGAGTGTTCTTTAGCACAAAAACACTGTAATGTTCTGTCAAATGTTATCAAGTTCCATGTCTATGTGTATTACTTCGAATTACTTTAACTGTGTATTTGGCTTGATACATAAATCAAAACATAAGACACATCTTAATTTAATATGTTAGGAGTTTTAATGTACAGTGTTTAATCAGATAATGGTGGTTTATGTTGAGTATTTTGTAATAATTTTTAAATGGTGAGTTGGTTTTTATTTACACCATCTGTATTTGTTAATGATGGGAATGTTTAGTTGTTGATATTGGCTAGAATACTGTTTAAAATCGAAGAGATATGATATTATGCCTTGCTGCTTTATATATATTATAACGCCAACTGTCACATTGGCAGGCTACATGAAATGGTACTAAGGGGCATCATGATCTGAGAGGGGGCACCTTGGCATTTTTCTGAACTCCAGTTTCTCTGGCTAAAAATATAGTTATGTCATGTCATTTTTGCTTCTTTTTTTTTAAACTATTTATTCTGATTCCAGAACAGCTTTAGTTTTTTAATGTTGGTTAAACAAAACTGAAAAAATAAAGAACTAAATAGAGACCTTTTGAACTCTTAGAATTTCTAATAGATATAAACATTCTTTTTTTGTCACTGAATTTATCTGAAGCTTATTTTATCAGCTGAATAACAAATTCTTTGCACCCACCTGTTCTGTTGATGAACAGCAATTTCATTCGAATGCTATTTTTGCAAAACTCACCACTTCTGAAAGGATGATATGTGTTGTTGAACTACCGGACAAATAAACTGAAATCTAATCAATTTCTAATTATTTTTGGACTATGTAGTACAGACAACTAAAAAATTGCAAATGACAAAAGTATATCGACAACATCTGTGTATTGACTGCCTGTGTTCCCAGGCACTTTAATTTCAGAGAAGGGTAGACAGAAGTGCATAATCTGTCAAAAATGTAGCAATACTTTATAATTAACCATATATACTATTTAATCTAATTAGAAATCCTGGCCTACAATCTTGTTTATCCTAGAAACTGTTAAATCTGATTATCATTGCTTGTTAATTTGTAATTATATAAGACAGTATAAAGAATTGTGAATCATCTGTATGTCACATTATGGCAAAGTCCTTTCAAAAAAAAAAACTTGTGATGGCAATATGATTTTTAACAAAACAACTAGTAAACATTTTGGAAGCTAATCAAGGGAAAATAGGACTTATTGTTACAAGATGATGTTTATAGGCCACATCAGCTTTAAGAATATGTAAACAGGGTCTTATCATTAACTTTCAATAACTTCTTTCGCAACCATAGTGACATTCTTTACTAATATTAATGGACTTTTCACCCTAAAATCAAATTTACAAATTTTTCTGTTCGCTAGCTGTAGTATTCCTTAATCCACATTGTTTTAGTGTGAGTTGCCCAATTTTAGAGATATTGACTGTACAAGCCTACCCCTCTCTTGTTTCACATGGTACTTAATGCTTAGTAGCAAAGTCCTTATGTAGACCTTATGTAGCTTCATGTTGTTTTTCAACAAGGAAGAGATCTCTACAGCTAATATCTCCCAAAACTAGGCAACTCACGACAAAACATTCTAGATGGATAAACAGCAAGCCAATGTGTGTCACTGCGGGGTATGCAGGTGTGTTGAGAGAACGTACCCAAAAGCAGACAAGGAGAGAGAGAGGACAATCAACTTAAAACAAAAGCGAGCCTTTATTCTGGCTGATGGCTGGAGTAAAAGAAAATAATGACAATGTGTACAGCAAATTTTGATGTGATCTGTCCCTCTAACGCTAAACACAAACCTTGTTTTCAACAGAAGTTAAAGATGTGGTCATTTTCAAAGAATTTTAAACAATAAAGAGTCCTTGTGAAATCTGACCTAACATACAACTAAACCATCAGAAAATTAAATTTGTGACTGCTTGTTATACGGCTGAATATATCAAATGCTTCAATGACAAAATGAAACAAGACAGAATTTATGAACTCAAGGATAATCATACAAATAAAAATTACAGCTCTAACCATTAGTACACTCATCAAGTTCAAATGATGTCCATTTCAAAGTAATTGCTGGAAAGGACATTGTCAAACTCTGTGCGAAATTCAGGATAAGAACTGTAAGTGCATGGCACTTCAAGGGTAGCTCCACAGGTGTGAGCAACAGGCCTTCTGTTGAGCCCAGTTTCAGCATTAAAACACACCAAAATTTTGTCAACACATATCACAGAAGATCCTGTGCAGAAGCGCAGGATTTTTTCAGCTTTGGTTTCATCAGCGTTTTTAACATAACGCTGAAGATGGTTAAACGTTGTTTGTTCTCCGTGAGACAGCATGATTTTTGTTGCTTCAAATAGCTGCACTAGTCTTTTGCCTGTGGCCTTCTTTGTCTCATACAGAGATAACACACTTTCCTTGTCTGCCAGTTTCAGCTGCAGATGTGCCATGGGTGTGGAGAAGCAATCCATTATATACTTTGGCTCTTGGAGAATGGCCTTATGAGCCATTGTTTCAATGGCAGGCTGCATGTTGTTCTTAGGTGGTAGGAAGTGGGAACCCATCCTTGTAAAAAGGTCAAGCAGGTCCTCTTCATCATTTTCATCCATTGTGCCTTGGAGAGCCTTCTCAACAGCTGATCTCTCAACAGGAGGCAGATAGTTGAGAAACGATGCAATCAGAATGTCTACATCAACTGAGTCCATTCCGTGGATGCAGGCTAAAATGAAAGCCCTTGACAGCCTCACTGGAAAGACACCATGGTCTAGTAAGCCTTTCACCCATATCTGCCCAACTGCTTGCCATTCAGCCTCACTAAAGTCTGGCCTCAGCCTTGGAACTCGTTCATTTTCACCTTCACACTGTTCCAAAAATTGCTCCCAAAATGCAGTGTAAACCTCCCTTGACACCCCAGCATCATCAACAGCATTTTCATTTACAAAGTTCATCTTTAAAGTCACATTCAGAATGCGACTGTCCATAAATACAGCCAAAAGATCATCAACAACTTTTATCCTGCGAATTGATACATGTAGGGGGCTCTGTGGGTCTCCTGAATTTGATGGGGAAAGTTGGTTGCTTGAATCTAAACGCAAACCTTGTGCGATGAAATTCAGTCCATGGTCCTGAGTAAAAGACAAAACATGCACATTCCATAAGAAATGCAAATGAATTGTACAGATTACACAATATCAATGTTCTGAAAAAGTTTGAAATTTATTTGTCTAATTTTAGTGGGCTGTACATTCCCAAACCATGGTTGCACTGACAATTTATATATAACATTAACATTGTGGCCTGATGGATGTCCTTGTATGCCTCACAGAAAATTATACAAGTGTTCTTTACATGTATGAGAAGACTCACTTATGTGCAAAATAGGTAGAGAACACAATAGTGACACCAAAACAATGTCTCACTGCTGTGTTATGTAAATAATTTGATTTCAAGACAAAATTTCCTGTTTAATCTTATGTTAATGTAAAACACTGGAATTGTCTCTCAACTGACAATATCCTTTTAATTCAAATAGACCCACAAACTGCCATATCCTCAGAAAATAGCATGACATTTTTGGCATCTCTACAGTATGTAAAGGTAGGTGTTTATGGTTGCCTGAATTGATCCATCTTACCTGTGCAATCTGGGGTGCTTCCTCTTGTATTGACTGCATATGGGGTGTGGGCAAGCCATTAGCTGAAGACAATGGTAGCAGGAAACCATCCATAGGTAATCCATTTGTGTCGGCATTCTGAGAAGGAAGTATTGCATTAATTGACAACAGACACCTTAACCCTTCAAGATTAGAAGACTCTTCTTCAGTCTTCTACCTTGGCCTATTCTAAGTCATGAATGTTCTTAAAAAGTCTGCAAAATATGTCAATAGGTATTAAGAAATAGAACAAAAATACACCACTTTATTTTCAGCCTACATGTCTCACTTACAAGAGTAAAAAGACATATTACAGTGGAATCCCACAGGTTTTTATCAGATCTTGATGTACTTATTGCTACTTAAAATGTTGTATTACTGCTGCAAAAAAAATCAAGTTTTAAACAAACAAGAGATGAATTCTGATTAATAGAAATCGAGCAATTCTTTCACAGTACTGTAAGTTATTTCTTTTAAGATCCAAAAGAATATTACAGAAAATAACACACATGCTTAAATTTTGTCCAAGCAGGAATGCATGATCAGCTTTTTTAAAATCAGAACTATGCAAGTTACTGAATTTGATTATTAATAAATTTCCATATTTTGTCACACTTGAACCATATCAACCACAACTGTCCATGGTCTTACCTGTCTGAGATCCTCACTGTTGACATAATTCAGGGTTATCACGACTGTGTCATCACCATCTGCTCTGACAAGATCCTCTTCAGGATTCCATACAACCGTATCCGCTTCGTCTATGTGTGGAAAACGACATTCCAAATCTTCTGGAAGTTTGGCCCAGGACTCTAGTTTGAAGGATTTGTTAGGAACTATACTGGTCAGATCAATAATTTCAGAGCAGTGGTCAGGGAAATCATGATCACTTCAGTCAGTCTGCTGCCGCTGTCCCACGACAGTGTTTTTAATGTCTGTTGGGGTTGAATGCATATGATGGGATTTTCCTGGACTTTGTGTTGTCACTGCCTCACAGAGTGATTTCAGTTTTTTTGGATTGGGTTCCATCTGGAAATTGTGAATCTGTGAACCAGAAAACAAACACAAGACACAAACGAAAATAATTCAATTATTTTTTCAGCAGCCAGTCATTTTGTACATGTTAATGAATACAAAGCTGTAAGTCTTTCACAGATGTATTAAATGTACCTTACCACACAAGTCAACAACAAATTCCTGGAATAATTTCATCCTTCAGAAGTGCAAATATTCGTAGATGTACATAAAGCACTTGAATAAGACAACTCTTTATTGCAGTTGCACAGTCAAACCTAGTACAATAGTACAACAAAATTAGAAAATGTCGCATGTTACCACCGAGCACTACTAAACACAACAAAATACAGTAACTTTAAAGTGATCATTATTTTTAATAATAACTTTCTTATTTTAACAAACCTGTTTGCCAGTGTCACTGTCAGATGAATCCCCATGTTCAAGTAGATCTGGGACAAAATCATCTGTCTCACTGTCAAATCCAAGTAATGTCACCGGTGAATCTTCTTCAGTTATGCTGACAGAAAAATCCTCTTCAGATGAGGACTGAACTGTTAACAGTGTTTCATCTTTCGTGCAAATGTAAAATCTCAGGAGCTTCAATTTGGTTTGTTCATAAAGTTTGCCAACAGTGTCATCTAAAGCAATCGGATTTTTTTTTAAATCACAGATATCAATGACAAAGTCTTCAACTCTCCCTTTTGGCGAGTACCCATCTGGAAAAAACAGGTCCTTTCCCATTTCCAAAATCTTAGCTACAGTTGTCGTTTTTTCCACAGTTGCATGTCTTGTTCCTCCACCATTTCTGGTTCTCACTTGACGGTATTCATTACTGCTTAAATGAAGCCATCCGATTTCTATTTTTCTGCAGGTCTTCTCTGCTGCAGTATTTCTCTGTCTTGCCATCCCTTCACTTTGCTTTTGGAACACACCTGATGAACCACACAGCACTCCTTTGGTTTTTGATCTTACTTTCCGTGTCGCAATTTTATCTCTTAGGTTCTGCAGAACAGTCTCTTTATCTGTGCTGTACTTAGTTTGTTGACAGAAGGACTGGACAGCTAGTCTGTCACCATATGTCCTTATGTATTTTGCCATTTGTCCATCAGTCATGACGGACAGCACTGCCTTATCCACCTGCAGACATAAAACATTAGAGAAATGGTATTAATATACTTTTACTCTAGGAAGCCACACTAGCACACATGGAATACTAACTGTATTAGAATAGAGTTCTTAATCACTGTTCATGATCATTATCAAAAGTTACTCTGTCAACTTCTGTCTTATTACTTTACTGTTGCTGTGTTAGTATTAGTATAGTAATAGTAGTAGATATTTATATATGTTGGGAGAAAACCCTGCAAAAATAAACCCAGGAGGAATAGAGACACAATGAGACAAAGTTACTTTTTTATGCTTAACGTGTACACGGGTGAGCTGCTGGAAACAACCCACAACCATGGACAGTGGCTTGGCATTTTTATAGGCACAAATCACAGAGACAGTGAGAACAGGATAAGAAAATAATAAACAGATAAAATAAACAACTCCATATATGGTGCTAGTCTCGTCAGCAGAGAGCTGGGAGAGATAAAACAATCTGAAACAATATGTCCCCGAAACAATATGTCTTTGCTGGGAAAGTCTAAAAAGACACTTCTAAACTAATCTAACCACAGACAAAGGGCATCTTTGTACATTTAAAAGAAGGTAAAGAAACATAGAATCATTTTTCCTGTAGCAATATACTACGTTACTAAAAAATATTTTGCTAGTAAGGTATAAGTAAGGTAAGTTCCACCAAGTATTTTGTGCCATGCTGTCCATGTTACCATGGTAATGGCACAGCCAGATAACAACATCCAAATTCATGGGCTGCAACCTCTTTTTTTTTTTTTAAACTGTATTTATCACATTGTCCAAATTCATGGGCTGCATCCTCCTGAGGACGCTTTTGTAGACCGATTATGTCACAGCGATGCACCGAAGGCTATCCAATTTCGTAGACTCCTTTTTTTTTATTATTTTCACAGAAATGTACAACAATTCTGGCAATCTCTACAAAGATTCTATTTTAAATTTGTAAACTCCTCCAAATGCAGCAGACAAATGCGTCCTCCTTTTCACCTATTTTTTTTTTAATTATTGAACTTTATTAAGAAACAGTATACAGAACATGTATACAACCAGAACAAAATTAACATATGCCAGGGGGTGTAATACAAAGAATTACATTCACTTTTCACCGAATTTGAAGGATGGGTCCGGTGTGTGCTTCGTGGCCCATATCCCAGAATTCAAAGTGCGGCCCAGCCAAACTCCAGTTTCCGGTAATGGCGGCCGTTAATAAGTTTTAAAATGACCGTTATTAATCTTTCTGGGTCACAAAATTTTTTTAAACACATTTCAGGGGAGAACGTGGGTGTATAAACTTGAAATATCTTCTCGGTTTATCAAGATATCGCATATTTGCAAAAGTGCTTCGACGTTTTCCTTGATGTCTGTTACCCACCAGCTCGATAGGTAGCCGAGAGCTCAAGCGTCACTAAAGCCGCCAAGAACGGCACAACTCGCGGCATATTATTTTCAGATCACCGCGGACTTTAGCTACTCAGGCTAAACTTAATATATAAAACACTTAGACAACCTAAAAATGTTAATGTTTGGCTTTTTTCAGTGTTTCATTTGTTCGTGAGTAAAACGGTTTGGCTGAGATTAAAGTTATTAGATTAAATTCGATAAAACAAAACTTTATTAATCCCCCGGGTGGGTTCCACATTGGTTTTACAGCGCTTAATCAACGTCACACAGAAAACTGATTAAACAGAAGTGCGAGATGGTCGAGAATTTACTCCAGTGTCGTCTTATATTTTAGATAGAAAGGAGCAGACGGACGAGCTTATTACACTCCACCGAGACAGCGGTGACGCTAATCAGAAGGCTAGACCGTCCAATTTCCCCAGCCGTTCTGAGAACCCGGCCCACGTAGACCACGAAGCCCGAGTCCTCGGGAGGATGCAGCCCATGAATTTGGACACGATTTGAAATTTCAAAACATATGTGCACTTAACGAGTTATGTTTAATGAACCTGAACATATTTACAAGAATTAACATTAAAGGCCTGCATATACGACCTCGGTTTTTCAACAAGTTACTCGCCTTTTGAACCGCGGTGTTTAATGCTTTGTTGTTTATACGTACTTTGTCTTGTTGCATGTGCATGATGTCGTCGTGTGGGACCTCTCTTGACCGCAAGAAATGTTCTAAATCCTCCTCCATGTCCGCACCGTATGGAGCCCCGTACCGTAGCACCGCACCCTTCAACTGAAACGCTATCAAAAAGGAGCGGGATCTTTTGCGAGATCTCGCAATACTTATTGCGAGCGCTCGCAATACTTTTGCGAGATCTCGCAACACTTATTGCGAGCGCTCGCAATACTTTTGCGAGATCTCGCAACACTTATTGCGAGCGCTCGCAATACTTTTGCGAGATCTCGCAATACTTTTGCGAGCGCTCGCAATACTTTTGCGAGATCTCGCAAAAGTCCGTCTTAATTTTTTTTTTTCTCCCTAATTTTTTTTTTTTTCCTCCGTAATTTTTTTTTCTCCCATGTCCCCTGGGGAGCTCCGTAATTTCTCGAACAGATAGATTTATTTTTTTTATTACTTTGTTGTTTCAGCAATATTAAATTTAAAAACTGTACTTTTGAGTTAAAATATATATTTATAATTTTAATAAATGACAAATTAAAGAGGCATGAACCTTTTTTTGTATCGAAAAAATATCGAACCGTGACACCAAAGTATCGAACCGAACTGTAAATTTTGTGTATCGTTGCACCCCTAATATATATATATATATATATATATATATATATATATATATATATATATATATATATATATATATATATATATATATATATATATATATATATCCCTAATACATATATATATATCCCTAATATATATATATATATATATATATATATATATATATATATATATATATATATATATATATATATATGCTCTCTCTGAGTGAATATCTAACTTTTCTTTGTGGCAAGCTTTAACTGTCTGACTGCTACTCAGTACTTTGGAGAGCTCGATTCTGTACTGGGTTCAAAACAGCAAAAGTGGTAATAAGAAAACAACACTAGTCCCAAAATAAAATGAAGGTATCAGTGCTGTTAAATAAATGAGCATGTGTGAATGAAAAGTTTCATTCTTGTAATCTGTGGGGTTTGTGTTTATATGATACACTACTTTTCCACTCTGAAAACTTTTAGAGCCCATCCCTCAGCTGAGATGCACTCTCTTTCACCCCAAGCGCTGTCAATATTCTGTCTTAGAAAAATGAATGACAAAAGCTGCCTGAACCCCCCCCCCCACCCCCCACCTCTTCTCTTCTCTTACATTGTTACACAAGAGTTGCATTCCTGCAGAAGATTTAATCGCAACTTAAACTTTACAAAGCAGCATCTTCCACAGTGCCTCTGCTTTAATACACAACACTCAATCCTGATGGTTTTTGATCACAATATGTCAGAGGTAAACATATCCAGCCCAAGTGTGGCTGACAAAAACAGCAACTAAGAGGAAAAGTTAATCATATGGTGGGCTTAAGCAAAGTTACATAGTAGGTGTAACAGATTTTAAACAAGAAAAAAAAAAGAAGAATGCATCACATCACATCACATGTCATTTTTAGGTAAAATGCCTATAATTAATATAATAATTAATCTACATTGTTACAAGTGTTACAGCTTTATCATGGGACCCTTGTTACATTTGTAGTACTTCAGTAAATAAATGCGTCGGGGAGTACACAGTATCTGTGAAGTGTAGCGAAGCAGAACTATTACATGAAATCAATTTAAATTGTAAGTTGGTGTTAAGTAACATTAGAATACTAATTAGAAAAATAAAATAATTCAATGTAATTGGCAGTCAGTAAGTGAAATGAAACGGTGATGCGGCTTGACTCTCTCACTCTTATCCTCTTACTTTTTTGACCTATTTTCCTCTCTCTCTCTTTCTCTCGCTAACTCTCTCTCTCTCTCTCTCTGCTTCTTTATTTCACCCTCAAGCACCAAAGATGTCTCTTCTTTCTTCCTTTGATCATAACAAAACCACAGCTGGAATAATTCCCATGACAGGAAAGCGCAGAAACAGACACACACTCGTCTCCGAGGAATTTGCTGAGTAAATGTCACCGTTGGCTACAACACGCACAAACATACAAACACGCAAACTGGGCCTACATCAGGATCACCTTTCCCAAACCCAACTCCATAACAGGCATTAGTCCGCGATAATTTTTGAAACATTCAAAGCAGGCAGAATCCTTGTAACAGTAATCTAGTCAGTACATACTGACATGCATAGTATATAAAATACCGCTTGGTCATTGCTGGCTGGCAAAGAAATCTAGCCTTAATATGCTTTTAGTTCAGGGGCCTGTGATGATTTAAATCATAAGGGGCAGAAAAAAGCTGGTAAATAAATGCTCACGATCCCAGTATGCCTGCCAGAGTGCTTTTTGCATCACTCAAGGCCCACCAGTGCTTTTAGCTAAATGCTAAGATTAGCAGAATAGTGCTAACATTAGCATAATACCTGAGTTTTAGCCAGTGAAATACTATTATTAGAAGGTTGTAAAAGTGATGATCAGTAGTGAACGTAAATTACAGCTTAAACTAATGGAAAAGTAAAAAGTGTATGGAGCTGTACGGTTACACTATTTAATTTCCTTTTTCTTTTTGAGTTTTTTTCTTTTGCCTATGCCTCAACAGAGGCTACAACAGTAGTTTGAAAAGAACAATTTAAGTGTTTTTTCAGTTTAGAATATAGGTGATGAAGCCTATTATGCTCTGTGGTGTGGCTGACTTAATATCGACCAGATGTTTCCATATAAGGATGCCGTGCCCTCTAATTTCCTGTGCTTATTTGATGTTTGCTCATCAGTCTGCAGAGTGTTTACTGTCAGACAGAGGTGGTGTCAGAAACATGCGGTACAACCAACCTGTCTGTGCACTAGTTTTGCATGTGCTGTTGATGGTCTGTCAGCCAGCCATGGACAAAGGTTATAACATACAAATTGCTGAAGTGGAAGTGAAGTGTCCACTGCAGCCACTATCGGAATTTCCATGCTATATTTTTAATCTTTGATATTTTCTTTCTTACTTCGCATTCCTGAATTCCACTGTTGCTTCTTTAGTTATTCTGGCCCAGCAATTATTCAACCAATGCATATTTTATCCGCATCCAGCAATGTGCAGGTGGGTATTTGGAGGACAACACAAGAGTACATACACTGTCCAAATAGAAACCCATACTGACAAAATTGCAGGATCCTAAATTATCCTTGAATCAGATCTACCTTGAGACATCTGGTTTTGAGAGATGAAGATGGCAATGGCCAGCATGCTTAGCTTTATACTTTAAAAAAGCATTTCACAAACAAACTGTGGCTATGTGCATCTTTTAAACAAACTCTACCACAAAAAGGGTTTGTGTACAAAGAAAGACAAATCAAGAAATTAAAGTGATGAAATTACAAGTACTGAAATTATTTGAATAAACAATTCTTGAAATGAGAAATTCATCCAAATTATACCTAAAAAGCAGTACCCAAGAAGCCACAAATATTTACAAAATATGACTAATAAACACAAGAAGACTTTCACTATGAAACCCGCTCGAATGGCTGAAAAGTTCAATTTTATGTATCTATTTGCTGAATTACAGGCACATAGGGAATATAGAATCTGCATTTGTTTTGCTATTAACACCTGCTAATTAGTTAGCTGAAAGTAGTCTGGTAGATGGTGTTGTACCTATAATACATAAAATAAAATTTTCCAAGGCTGTGCAGACTCAAAAACTAGAAACAAAACAAAAGAAAACTCACTACTTTATTTTGCTTACACTACTATATGCAGACACTTTAGGTTTAGCTAGTAACAATTTCTGTGGCATATATTAGTCGAAGTCAAAGTAAACTTCATTGTCATCTCTGCTATATGCAGTACAGTATATAGAGAGATGAGACGCAAGGCTCCAGTTCCATTCGGTGCAAAAAAAACAGCAATAAATATATACTTTAAGACTAAGGCAAAGGTAAATATGCACTTAAGCTAAAAAGTGCTTAAGTGCATATTTAGCTAAAAAGGGATCAATAACAGTCTAACTTGAGATTTTAAGTAACCTTGAAGTGGTTTAAAGTGACTGGTGCCCGTTGGTACCCAATTATGGGTTCAGTGTAGCACCGGTGTGAGATTGCATGTTAAAATAGAATTATAGATTATGTCTGTATTAATTTTTAAATCCAGATTTTACAAACTTGAAGTTTTTTTATTAATTATATTCTTCACGCTCGAAAAAAAAATGGTTAAGGCTCGTTGGCCATCCCAGTAAAATGTCTTGAGGTGCCTCGTGACTTTGTGATACTTTGGGAACTTTCAGCGTGTCAAAGAAAGAACTATAGAGAGGAGGAACGTGTGTGGGTGCATTTATTTATGTCTCAATGTGGACAGTAGGCAAAAATGAAGTGGTATATATGAACACAAGGCTACAGCATAAGCTTTGGTACATAGCTTCCTTTAGTTCTGTTGCATGAGCCAGCGTAGGCTGTCCTCCTCTTTCAGTTTATGCAACTGGTTATCAGATATGAGCCAGCCTTCTTATCATATTGTATGACTCCAGGCTGTGAGTGGGTTCGCACAAACTTTCCCCAAACTGAACGATTGAAATAGAACAGAAACTTTTAGTCCTCAAGCCTCGTTGCCCGCTGTGTGAACCCCAAATACTCAAATCCCATTCTGCAGTGTGAAGAAACGGAAAAAAATTGAAGGAAGGAAATGAACACAGGGGAAGAGGGGGAAGAAAAGGGAGATTGGGGGAGGAGGGGGAGGTGGTTGGCATGCTCAGTTGTCTTAGTAGATAAGAAATAAGCTTATATAGCTTGAAATCTCCCTGGATGTGCTTTCAACAAGGTGCACAAGCAGATATAAATATATTAATGGGAGAAGTCTCTACATTTATTAAAGAGGGAATCTGCCACATTTCCGTGGTGCAGAGGATGGCACCCTGAGGGGTAACGAATGACACAGTGATTCATCTGTTTTTGTGTGTGTGTTTGTATTCAGTGTGACTCTTCAAGACATGCAGACATCTGTGAGCTGTCATGAAGTTTGTGTGTCAGTAAGAAGGGTCATATGAATTGCCACAATTACACTATCTGTCTGATCTTAACAGTCGTTCTCTGCTTTGTTTTCATCGTACTGTCCCAGTTCTTCTTTTTAATTAATACCTCACCTACTTGTGGGAAAGAAGCTGCTAAAGTCAGAGATGGCATATGGATGTGCTGACGGTGAAACAGAGCCAGATTCATGTGAATCCTTTTAGTTTGACCTCCTCCATACATACATGCCTTTGTCATTCATTTGCACTCTGCCTATAGGCTTCTATATTATTCATGAAATCCATATTGTTTTTATACGATGCAAAATACATGCTTTTTCCTGCTATATTACAGCATGCCATTCTACTTTCAAGCCTTATCTACAACTAAAAGAGGCGACCAGCAGAATTACTGTAAGTTACTGCATAAATAATTAAATTCTTTCCACTTAAATCTCATAATATATTCAGCCTGTATACACAGGAACAAGGTGGGGGATGGTGTGACAAAGATTGTTATCACCACGTGATATCGTAACCTACCTTGTTTTAATTGTTTTCTATTAATGACTCATTGCCCAGTCATACAGGAGAGCTCTAGAAACCCTCAGCTACAGTCAATAAAAGTACATTTTCGTGTGTTAAAATAGTAAGTGGGCTAGTGGCAGTACTAGAAAAATATACAGTAATGTGTCACTGCCAATTTGCGATTTACTTTAACCGTGCAAACATACATGTAAATTCCTTGTAGACGTCAACACAGAGTTTGTGCAGTTGCAGTAAACTTTAAAGTCGATATTTAAGTAATTTTCCTTTGAGTAGTCTTCAGGAAGTGTTCTCCAGTTTTCTTGAAGGACATTCAAAACTCTTCTTTGGATGTTGGTTGCATTTTGTTCTGTTCTCTGTCATGATGATCCCACACTGCTTTAATAATATTAAAGTCTGAGCTGTGCAGACCAAGCTATGACTGATAGTGTCTTATTGTGGGTTTTTACTGCATTTCTAGTGTGTTTTAGGATTGTTGTCATGGTGAAAAATGAAGCCGCTTTGAATCAGGTGACATTGTGTCGTGGATTCTTTCCCCTTGAAAGTAAAAGTGAGACCAGAAGCCAAATGTGACATCATACTTGACTTTATATGACTTTATATGACATTTAAATGAGCAAATAAGTAACCTTTTTATCAATTTCCGATCATTGAATCACTGAGTGGACCTTAAAGTCCTTGGTGACCTTGGTGACCTCTACACCCCTATAAGTTTTGTCAGAATTAATTGCAAACTTTTTGAGCTGTTGTATTTACAGAGAGAAAGAATGGCATACACACACAAGCTAATGCTACCACACACAAAAAAACCCTTTCTTGGCAGAGGTATAAATGGTTAGGTAAAGAGTTTACTGAAAATAAGTTTAAAAGCTGCCACAATCCACTCGAGAAATATTGCTCAAGACCACTTTAAAAATACAAGAACATCTGGCTCCTTGAATGTTAAGGTAATAAGTGGTGGCCCAATACTTTTGCACAGTTCTGTAAATTGAAAAACTAAGATTATTGAAGAATTATTTCAGGAAAAATACTTCATTAAAAAAGTTAAAGGTCGATGCATGTGTGTTCTAAGGTGCATTTAAAACCCAGGAGGGCATGGAGCTACCTGCCAGAGAGCAGCAGGTAAGCGCATGGTCCCTCCTGCTAGCCCTCAATGCCTACGTGTATTTAAAATTGAGAGGTGGGCAACGACGCCAGGGGTGAGGTGTACACCCTGATGGTACTTTGGATTCCGTGTATCGTGCCCACCCCCAAGATCCTATATGTATGTGTAATGAGAGTGTGAGTAATGTGAATGTCTAAGTTGTGGGATAATGAGCGGGTGGAGGGAGGTTTGGAGTCTTCTCTCACCCCCGTTCTCTGCGGCCTGCTGGAGCGGGGGGGCTAGGAGGAGGAGTTGGCCGTCCGACTGAGGTCTGGAGTGTGGGGCCTCCCTGCTGCTGCGGAGTCGGGGCGGTCTGCCTCCCCCCACCGCAGGGAAAAGGGTAACACCACCTGGGTCTGGGTGCAGTTCCCCCCTCCAGGGGCAAGGGTACCTAGACCCGGTTTGTAGAGTACGCTTGGGGAGTGTGATCGTGTGTACAGCGTCTCTTTATGTCTGTCTCCACGTTGGTTGAGTGTGGAGTAAGTGCATATGAGAGCATGAGGGTGGGAATGGATGTTTGTATCTGTGTGTGCCTGTATGTCTGTGTCTATATGTCAGGTTGGGTGTCAGGCGCCACCTCTCTGGGGACATCTCAGGCCCTCCAAGGTTTGAAGGCCTGTTTCCCCCTACCACCACTTCCCCTGCCAGTGGCGGACTCCCTCAGACATCGGTGCGTTGGTGGTTCTTTGTGTCCGGGGATGGGCGTCCAGGTACACACCGGCTCACTCCTTGGCGGCCGCTTATCGGAGCCTGGGGCTCGCTCGGGCCACTTCGGAGGTGGGGTGCCCCCGGCCTCTCGGCCTGGGGCTCGGTCATTCAGGCACGGCTGGCTGCCGGCAGAGCTCACGGGCGCGTCACTGCAACCCCCCCTGGCTTCTGCTCCGCGGCTGCTGAGTGAGCCCTCATCTGGGACTCTCCTCAGCTCTTTCTGGGACAGTGGCGCGGCTGCCCCTCTGTTGGTCTTCCTTGGTCTCTTGTGTTCTGGGGGCCTCTGGATGTCTGGAGTTTTGATCTCCTCCATACTTGCTTCATGCCCTGGAGGACGGGGCTGTGGCCCCCCCACACCCTCTAGCAGATCATTACATGAAGGAACCTTTTAAAAAAAAAAAAAACAAGCGCGTCCATGCTCACAGGTGTACACACGGGTGATCACACCCACAAACTACACCCTTTTTGGCTCCTACCTCAAAGCACACTGTGTTCTGTTGATCTTATGTGCTGCACAATAATGTTTAACATTTAGTATTTACTGTCATATTCCCATATATCATTGTGATGCTGTTTATTCTATTACTCTTGTTCTCTTCTGCTTGTTTTCTTTTTTCTTTCTCAGCAGGTGATCCAGGTGATTTATATATGCATTTTTTTTCTTTTTTTTTTCTGCTCATTCTGTTGGTTTTTGTCTTTTGCCCTTCTCCCCCGTCCCTCTTCTCAGCTGTTTCTCTTTCCCTCTTTCTTTCTCCCCTTCTTTCCCCCAGTCAAGTCTGTCCCATATTCAGTAAGTGAAAATAAAATAAACAATAAAAGGTGAATCAAATGGACCATTATGGCAAGGCTGGGATGGTCAATTTGGTAAAGTAAATCCGTTGGGCATCTTTCTTTGCCTTTAGACAACAATTCTGATGGCAAAAGAGCCAAACGGGACAGGCAAAATAACCTATGTGCAATGTAACCGACAGGATGCCGAAAATTTTCCCAGGCAAATATGACAGAATCTGTTTATTGAATTAAAGTCAAATGAAGACTTCAGGTGACAAAGCTCTAGTGGCTATGGGAGTTTAATCAGTATATTAAAAACAGTATGAGCCAAAGGTCTATAGAAAGAGTTGGTCTGGGTGGATTAATTGGTCATAAAAGACCTTTCTTTAAACATTCAATATTAAAGCTCATTTCTTTTTAAAGCCATAACAGTACATTTTTGTGAATAAAAATTAACAAATTCCTAGCAGTGAATGGTCACGATGCTGACAAATAATACTGTCCACTGGTTTCATGCCAGAGGATCATTTATGGTGTGATACTTGTAAAAGTTTCTTTCTGAAATGCACATTGAAAAGAAACTATAGACTATATAAAGTAGATATTTGTCTTTTAATTAATACATACACCAGTAGAACTGAAGAGCTTACAAATTAGGAGCTAGCTGATTTATAATCTTCCCTTTAATGCATCTTAAGGCCTTTCAAAACCCTTTATTTTTTAATGATAGTCAGTCTCTGTAGAAATATCCATATACAGTGAACACATTCCTACAGACACATTAAAAGCTAACAAAACGTAACTATTCTTCACATTTGAAGTAAAGGAAAATTATTGGAACATGTGTATGTGGAAATACCATTCAAAGTATTACTTTGTTTTACGTAGCACCTTGTTTGACGTAAATTACACTCATCTATTTTGTCATATTCATTACATTTATTTTGATCAGTAATGCTGTTTCTCCCTCTCTCTCAAAGTGGCCTCCTCAATCTTCTCTGGGCTTTCCTCTGAATCACAGGATGATGAATGTCCTCGTCTTTCAAAAGTTAAAGTATACTTTTCTACTTTCTGTTAGATCCTTAGGTATTTTTTTCCCACAGCTGTTTTTCTGCCAAACCCTCCCCCCTTTGCTGGCTCTCGTCCTGATATTGTAAGCCACAGAATTCTTTGCCAAATAAATAATCTACCTCATCAGATGTGATGACATGCAAATGAGCTGATTGTAACATGACAGCAATCAGCAGGGCCTTTTTTAGCCATCATATTGAATCTAAAAATGGCTGCCAACCTTCTTGCATGCTGTACAAATGGTTATAATGCGAGGCATTAGTGAAGCGGGGTGCCTTATCTTGTATTATGTATTAAATGTGATTATGACTCAGCAGTCAGCATACATTTGGGAGAACATTTGTAACGTTAATATCCTGTAGAAACATTGTGTGTCCTGATTGTTGCCTTAACAACAGAACAAAATTATCGTAGGAGCTCATTCGCTTTCGTTATTTTTAGAATAAATTATGAGCCTTCAATAGAAAACACAGAGAAGTAAGTTTTACTGTAGCCACAAAACATGTAATTACAGCACCATTCAGAGCCATTCATACAGAATTCATGCATGAATCATTTTCTAGTAGTCACCAACAATGTCTCACTCATACACTCTTTATGAACGGGGTCAAGTTAATTACCCTGTACTTCCAGTTTGATTTTCATTCATCCTTAACCTCTGACTTTCCTCTTGACCTCAAAGACACACCCCAGTTCCTTCACAATTCTCTGCCGTGTGCGTGTATTTGCGCATGCATAGGTGTATGGCTGAACTCCTTGTGTGTGTCCGTTTGGATGTCTGCTAAAGACCTGTCTGTGCACCAGACACTGAAGCAGTTTCATTAGGATTGCAAGCTCCCGGGAGGGGGCCATGTGTATAATTACCAATTAGACTGTTGTCAAGAGCCAGTGGTGGTATAGCGCTGTGGCAGCCATGGAAGGTTAGGGCGGGTGTGTGCAAGCCTATCCTTGACACGAGTGTGTAGCGTATATGTATGTGGGTGTGGGTGTGAGAGAGAGGTTTCTGATTGCACTACTGAAGCACTAGAGCATGCAGTCGTGGCTGTTAAATACAGAACATTGTTTAATCTAATGCTTCAGTCACTTGCTGGGGTTCTTGTCAGCTTTGTCAGCTAATTATAAAGTAGCCACATGAATCACACACTAATTCGTTGTCTCATTTTTTTCTTATTATCTTATCTTTTTTTTTTTTTTTTTAAATAATTCTCCCTGTCTTGTCTGTGTTTTCTATGTGGGAGCTGATATGTGTGGGCTGTAAGTCATGTCGACATATTGAGTAGCTATGAGTGTTTCTTGCTTGGGTACTTGATGTAAGTGACCTTGATTTTTAGGATTTAAAAGCTTTTTTTTGAAAACTTGTAATGTCTGTGTAACCACTTACCATGATACAAACCCGACCTCTCTCGACAAATACAAAATTGTATGCCGAAAACTGCAAATGTTTTAGGCATTAAAACTAAAATAATGAAGCTTTTTTTATTTCAATCAATTTTATACTCCTAAAGCTAATTTGCTGTGACCTTCTTTGGCTTTTAAGTAGATTCTTTAAACAGATTCTTCTGGATTCACTTGTACACAGTTTTACCGAATACTTTGTAAGTTGTTTGTGGTAGAAGGAAGTCTGAAGGCGAAGTTGCTGCACATCTACAGTGGATTTAGATGGAATTCATTACTCCTGGTCTTCACATGACCCTAGCCTGGCCCTGCGATGCTCTGTGGATGCTATAACATTTGTTGCAAGATTTTTTGTTGTTTTTGTTGCTAACCATAGTTCTTTTCATTCTCTTAATGTAATTGCCATGTTGCAGATGAATTCAGGTACATTTTGTGTGATCCATTAGATTCTCAACAACTAAAATTCTTGCACCACACTTCATTTCCCTATATTTTGCTAGGAAAATGTGAAATAGATGCAGCAATGTATTGAAACGTGCAAACATATATGGAAATAAGACAAAAGCAGAGCTTGTACAATACTAACAAGACTGAAAGTCAGTATTTTGGTATGGCCACCTGTACTTTTCAGCACAGCTTGAACTGTATTAGGCAAGTTTTCTTGTAATTTTTGTTAAGAGGCTTTCAGGAATAACTTTCCTGGCTTCTTATAGTGATTAAAAGCTCTTCTTTGGATGTTCACTGCCTTCTGGAGGCCAATCCATGACTGATGGTGTTCCAATGTGTTTGTCTGTCCAGGTATTCAGGCTTCTACTCCACTGGCTGTACGATCATTGTAATGCAGAACCCTGAAGCTGTTGCCAGTCAGATGTTTTCCAGATTACATTTCATGGTGGAACAAACAAGAGCAACAGAAGTCCCTAAAAAAATCTGAACCTGGGTCTTTGCTAAGTTTGGCTGTTATGTAGACAACACTGGTTCATACCTTGAGTTTTCGTTAACTTTTTTTTATGTTTGAATGAATTATAGGTAAGGTAAGTGTTTGGTTTAGGTTTAGGTCGCATAACAGAAAGGAAACAAAAGAACTCCCCAAAAAACTTTTCTCGGAAAATGGTTAGGTTTGAGGAATGGACTAGAATTGAGTGAAACAGCCATTGTCCAAAGAAAAACTTTAAAAGACCTTTAGAAAACCTGGAGAACTATTGACTAGTGGCTCAAGGCTTTTGCACAACAATATACCGTGTCTTTATTTGCTAAACACTATAAAACACTATACTATAAAGGCTAACTTACATCACGGAGCACTGCTCTCAAAAACTGGATGTAACAATGTCTGTGAAGCTGGATTTAAGAAATAAAAATTAGTTTAATATTTCATATTAGAAGTGAGGAAATGTGAAGCCCAAGTGTAAGTGAAGGAGGCTGTGGAGATTTTTCCCCCCTGTGGATTACTGATGGATGTTTAGATTTCCAATCATCTTCAGTAAGAAAAACTTACGTTTGTGGTGTGATATACTTGTAGTAACCTGTTATGTAGTAAACTGTTTACTTGCGTGTGGGAAACGACAGACTATTTTATTGCATAAAATAGCACCGATCGCTCATCTCTCATGACGTACACTATTACTGCGCTGAACGGTCTCTAAATCAAGGTGTGACACAATATCTATTTTCGTGTGATCAATTTATTACAAAAAAAGAAAGAAATGGCAGACAGAATAAGGCTTTAGTAACAAACAGGTTGATTCAAGAGGGTGATGTATTCTTTCATAGACTCCTATCCCCCCCAGGATTCACCTGTGTGGGGAAAAAAGAGATGGAGGAGGGCGATACATACTACAGTATGGTCAATCTCACCTCGCTGCCTCCTCCTCCTTTAGCCTGCATGCTTCATCCTTTTTTACCCAGTATTTCTCTCATTTTTCATTCTGCTTGGCTTGTTCCATGACAGGGTGAGATAGGATGGGATGATAGCCAGCGAGGTGGTAAGGTGATGGGTTGTATTGTCAAAACCTCTCTCCCCACTCTTCCCCTCTTTTCCTCATCCTCCTTTCACCTGGTTCTTCTACCCTTTTTGATCTTTTGTCTTCCTCTTCATCTTTTTCCCTACAGCTACACTGTTTCCTGTCTATCTGTTCTTTTGTTTCTCTTCTTACATCTTTCACACCTTTCTTTCCTACTTGCCATGAGAAATGAGGAGCTTTTCACAGGGAGAGGCTGTAGAGAAGAGAGAAAGAGAGAACGAAAGAGGAGAACTGCTTGTACTATCATAACATGTTTCTCCTCAGTTTTCTCTAGCTCACTCTGCTTTGCCTTTCAGTCAGATTTTTATCCTTCAGTCTCGGAAAACCCTTGAGTTTCCTAAATCACACTTTCCTTCTCTTAAGTCTTTTTTGCTTTTTGTCTATTCTCCTATCTTTATCTCCTACACACAACAAAAGACTTGTTTAATAGAAAAGACACGGCACTGGAGTCTGGGAAGTGGACTCTTCATTTTGCTCTTTCTGTCCGTTTCTTTCTACATCATGTTTTTGTCTTCTTTTTTTCAAATATTCTCATCACAAGCCTCCTTTCTGACACTTTGCCACCATTTTTATAATTTTATTATTAGTACTGACAAGACCTGTGACTCTGGTTGCTGTTCCTAAAAGCAGGTCTTTTTTGATACTTTATTTTAAGTAGCAGGTGTTGTTTTTCCACAAAAATACAGTTTTCTTTTAATACAAAGAAAGTCAAGAGTTCTTAAATGAAAAAGTTTCCCTGTGGAGTTTCTTTTCCAACAAGCAAAATGTGTTTCCATTCAGTGTTTCTTACAACAGATTGTGTTTATCCTTGAGGTCAAGCAGTAACTTATAATGTATTTCCTTTATCACAACACAACACTGGTTCTTGTGTTGCTTTTGTATTGTGTAATCTATGCACCTGAACGCTGCAACATATTGCACAGAAGCTCAGTTATTACCTATATTTTTGAATTCTCCTTTACGTAGATACAGTCTGCGCATAATTCAAGACACTTTAAAAAAAAAAAACTTGATTCTTCTTGATTTGAAAGGAAACGGGATTGGTACATTTTTTTGTGCTTTTTAACGACACATTTCTGTGGGTAACAAAATGTTCAGACACTTTAAGAGCAGTGAAAAACAACGGCGACAGATTGCCTTGGACAGATTGCCTTGGACAGATCAGATGATAAAGTACTTTTTACTTTTCCATGAGATCTCAAACTCTTCTCACATGTTTTCAAAACACAGAGAGAGTATAAGATCTCCCTTGCTGAGCATGTCAGCCCTGCCAGCAAATAAACTCATCTCCCAGCCTGATGCAACTGGCTGCTGTTGTTCGTTCATTTCTCAACTCCTCCCTCACTCATCTTCAGTCCTCTTCTACAGCTCGTGTACGTCCATCAAACCGAGATAGAGGAGAAACTGGCGGACAGACATGACTGTCTACACAGACACACACATACATGTAGACACGCTCAACTGTATGACACCGCCTCAGCTGGGACTCCCCACATTTAGTCCTCGTTTCCCACAAATTAAGCACAGAATCACTGAAAAGTAAAGTGTGTGTGATTGAGATAAAAAGTGCTTCTTGAATTCTCACCATGAGATTTACAGAGTGGTTATGGGATTGAAGATTAACATTTCCCAGATTAGAGTAGTGCAATGCGTTATCGTGACTTAAGCTCAAAACCCATCCCGACTTGCTACCAGGACAAGCTGATGGACCCATTGACCTGGTCTCCTGCTAAGCTCGATTACGTCCACTATCATCTGACATTCCAAATCATATTTCCATAATAGATGGGGTTTATTTCCACATCAAAAAGTCAATTTAGCTTCTTCTGTTACATGGTTTTCAAAACATTAGCTTTCCCACCATTTTTTTGTACTCTTGGCTCTGTCTGGTGTGAGTAAATCTAGATATCGCTAATATGTTAATATGAAGCTCATAAATCTTGCTGCCCAGCTGTTGTTTATACGTTGTGTTTATGAGGAGAAGCCAATCAGAAGGCTTAAACTGAGGCAAGCTAAAACAGCTCGAGTACAGACCTTTAATGGTTCTTTTAGATTAGAATCAAAATAGGAAGACATTTTTTTGTGCGACTAAGAAAAATTGGTTGTAGCCATGTGTTGGTACGGATTTTTTTGTTTTATTTGACTGATTCTAAGCAGTTGCGGTCACCAACTGGTTGCCCCCATGTTGAGGGTGTTGGGAAACGATTTTCGATCACTAGGTGATTACACAGATCACCTCATGGGAGGCAACCTGTCTCCAAACAACTGCAGTCTGGCTCAAAATGACTGCAGTCACTCTCAGACAGATTACAGAAGGTTTGCAAATAATTGTTGTCTTTTTTGGGGGACAATTTGTCATAGCTAACCACTATATTATAACAAACAAATTAACTGCCTTCCCAACCACAGCTGTAAACTGATAACAGACTGATTTTATGTTTTTTTTATCACCAACAGTCACTTTTGAGATGGAAACTTGTAACCATTTGCAGTCAGTTATTTTTTTGAAAGCAACGATTTCAAGCTAATTGTCTTGTTTGTTTGTTTTGGCTGCTTGCTTAAGGAGCACACCAGATCATCTGCCTCCATCTCACCCTATCTTCCTCTGTCACACCAACCCTCTGCATATCCTCCACTACATCCATGAACCTCTTATCAGGTCTTCCTCTTTTCATCCTGCCTGGAAACTCCATCTTCAGCATCCATTAGATCCACTATTCTTCCTCTACATGTGTCTAACCCATGTGAGTATTGACTCTTTAATGCCAAACCACTCAACCTGAGCTGTCTGACTCCTCTACTCAATTCCACTCTGGTCAATCTTGGTCACCAAAAATGAAAACATCTTCACCTTTGCCACCTTCAGCTTGAATTCCTGTGTTTTTGCCAGTGCCATTATCTCCAAACCATAAATTATAGCAGGTCTCACTATTTTCTTTCATGCTTATCCATCTGTCACAAATCACCCCTGAAACTTCTTCCCACCCACTCCATCTTGCTGGCACTCTCCTCTTCACCTACCTTGTAGACCACTCGTTGCTTTGGCTGGTTGAACTCACCTACCTTCACTGTCGCTACTTCTACTCTCTGTCTTCTCCTTTCCAACTGTCTCTGTCTCATTCACACATGTATTCTTGACTTTCATTCCTCTTCTCTCCAGGGCATATCCCCACGTCTCCATATTTTCTTCCACCTGCTCCCTGCTCTCACTACTCATCATAGCAAACATAGCTGTTTCAAAGACAAGATCACAAATTCACTGGAAATGGTCACAATAATATTAGTCATCTTCAATCACTGTTCCCTAATGTGACTACAGCATTAGAAAAGAAATGTATTCACCCATACATGAAATGTATTTGTTACAGGCCTTCGATGGGGTCTGTTTTTAAACTGTTTTTTTAACAGAAAAGCAGAGACAGGAGACATCAGTTGCGTTCGGTCTGCAGGCTCTTCCTCGTCTGATTTATTAACAGAGTTTAACAACGTCCTTTTCTTTTCATTTAGACACACATTTCGCTTTTAACAACACAAACATTCAATTAGGTCCATAGCTCAAACCCTTTTGGTTACCTTGCACTCTCACAAGAATAAACTTACAAAATAATCATTGTATATGAACGTCCTTATTTACAATAAATCTGTAACCAATTTTACTGCATTTCAGCATCAAAACATTTCTGTGCAGCACCACTAACACTGCAATTAACCCGCTTATGTCACCTTTATACTTTTCTTATACTTTAACAGATTCAAACAATATATTACATTTGTAACCAATAAACTAAAATATTCTTCCATTGCTCACAAACAGTTCACAATCATCCACAAACAGTATACATCAGACTATTTACATTTGACACATAAGAACTGGGTAGGTCCTAATCAACTGTAACTTCCAATAATGCCAGGATAAAAGAAGTGTCTAAGAGCTCCATTTGTCACGAAATAAAACAGGTAATAAGACCAGCTGCCTATTTAGACTACGAGTGAAATGGCGGCTGCCATTACAAATGGCGGTATAGTTAGCTTTCTCTCAATCAGTGAAAACACACTCTCTCACAACATTTGCGGTCTTTAAACTAAGACAGAAAAAGGTTTCTTGCCTTTATATGTACATTGTGGTGAGCAAACTTGAACTACTGACCTGTTTTTTTAACAGAAAAGCAGAGACAGGAGACATCAGTTGCGTTCGGTCTGCAGGCTCTTCCTCGTCTGAGGCCGAGACGCGTTGCAACAGCCTATCGCACTCACCACTATCTCCCCCTTGTGGCAATGCCACGCAATTACATTGTCCATAACGCTAAATGAAAAGTGCAATACCACCATAAAATCAGGTCTTTTACATCAAAAACAATTCACAACAAAATTACAATTGTGACCATACACTTGTGGGCGTCACACACTCCCCAACAAAAAGAAAATGGCTCCTGACATTTAACCTCTTACCCTTTAAAACTCATTATACTCATTACTCAAACAACTCAAATCACATCCCCTTCCCACATACCCACATTCCTTGTGTACTAACATGTATAGATTGGGCAGTTATAATATACAGGGAAGGTGCCTGGGTGTGCACAGTGAGATGTTGGAATGCGATATGGCACTAGGGGGAAGTAAGGTAACAGGGGATATGGTGGCATGGTGTAGTGTGTTGTGTTTGGTGACTCGTGCACTTCAGCACAACTGACTGATGGATGCACCCGGAGAGAGGGCTGGCCAAGGGTGTCATATGTGAAATGTGTAACAGGCCGTCGTTCTCTAGTAGACCTTCTTAGAACTGATTCATTAGTCGGCGGGGCCACGTTAGGTGTATACTGTGCCCTTTCTGAAAGCGGCAGTCCAACTTCTCCTTCGTCGACTGTGAAAGGCACTTCAGTGACTCCTGATTCCTGTACCCTCTCATGTTCCTCCTCTCCCATGTCGTTGTCAAGTTCAGTGCTTTGGTGTCCACCATCTTGTTCCATTCCTTGTTCCCTCAATTCATCTGTTGCTTCTGTTGGCTGAGGTGCTCCACAGTTGACCACTCTGCTGAACTCAGCTGTTCCTCTTGGGGGTCCAACAGTATGGTTACAGGTATGTAGTGCATCCTCTTTGTTCCCACTTCTCAAATCATACCTCAACTCATAATACATGGAACTCTCATCCTCATCGGAGCTTGCGTCAGAGTGGGGTTGAAACTCTGTCTCTCCTTGAGCTGGTTTTGGTTTCTTTTTCTTGACGGCGGATGGCCCGTCCCCCTTATCTACAGCAGGCAAGTCCACAGGAAGCTCATTGACAAGATGCAATAGATTGCGATGCAGAACACGCACTTTCTTCCCCTTTGCCTCTGAGGTCACTCTGTACACTGGGCTGTCATTGATCTGTTCCTTCACCACATAAATGGTGTTCTCCCAGTAGGACCTTAACTTGCCAGGACCACCCCTCTCAGTCAGGTTCCGCACTAGTACTCTGTCTCCAGGTTGGAGTACCACTCCTTTCAAATGCCGGTCATAGTGTTTCTTTCCACGATCACTTGACTTTTGGCTGTTTCCAGATGCAATCCTGTAAGCCTCAGTCATTCGTTCTTTCCATTTCTCAGCATAACCTCTTGCAGTTTGTGGCTCTCCATCAGTAACCAACTTGAACAGGAGGTCTACTGGCATTCGTGGATGTCGACCAAAAAGCAGAAAGAATGGCGAGTAACCTGTTGCTTCATGGCGAGTGCAATTGTACGCATGAACCATCTGTGGGAGATATTCTCTCCATCTTTCTTTTTTTTCTTCACTCAGGGTCCTCAGCATCTGCAAGATGGTACGATTAAAGCGTTCAGCTGGGTTGCCCTGAGGGTGGTACGGAGTTGTTCGAGAGTGCCCCACATTGCTCAACTGTTGTAGAGTCCGGAAAAGCTCGTTCTCGAACTCCCGCCCCTGATCATGGTGCAGCCTTAAAGGGTAGCCAAACCTGGGGATATAATCACTGAAAATCCTTTCAGCTGCAGTTTTGCCACTCTTGTTGCGGGTTGGATAGGCCTGGGCATACCTAGTAAAGTGGTCTACCACAACTAGGATATACTGATATCCGCCCCTGCTTGGCTCTAAGTGGAGGTAATCAACTGAAACCAATTCCATTGGTGAGCTTGTGGTAATGCTGGACATGGGAGCTCGGACATGTGTCACCGGTTTCTTCTGTTTGATGCACGGACACTGCCGGGTGACATAGGCTTCGATGTCTCGCCTCATGTATGGCCAGTAGAACCGTTGCCTCGCCAGGCTGAGAACTCTTTCTACCCCGACATGCCCCATGTCATCATGCAGATGTTTCAGGACCAGGGATTTGAAGCTAGCTGGTAAGACTAGTTGGCGCTTTTCTGCAGTCTTACGATACAGAACTCCGTCTTCTAAGCTCAGCTTTGTCCACTCATGCATCATTTTCCTTGCCGGACCTCTCACATTCCGTCTCATGTCATCTGTCAGCTTTTGATCTGAGTCTTTCATTTTCATGATCTCACCTATCGCAGGATCTGCTCTTTGAGCCCTTTGTAGTTCATCCAAATTGATGGGCGTGACCATTTCTTGGATTACTGGTTCAAGCTGGTCACCTTGCGCTAAAACCAGAGCAGCGATCCATGCGACATCTCCATGCTTGCCTGCTCCACATCCCTCCCAAGTAGCGGCAACAGCTTCTTTGGAGAGCTCTTTTGTACATTCAGTGACGTATCTGTCAATGTCAAGGGGACTCCTCGACAGGGTGTCTGCGTCAACATTTACTTTGCCAGGTCTGTACCTTATATCAAACCTGAAATCTGATAGCTCTCCCACCCATCTGAACCCAACCGCATTCAACTTGGCGGTACTCATGACATAAGTTAAGGGATTGTTGTCTGTGTAGATGGTAAAATACGGGGCATAGAACAAGTAATCCCTGAACTTCTCGCAGACAGCCCACTTGAGGGCGAGAAACTCAAGCTTGCCCGAGTGGAGTCTGTAATTCTTTTCAGCCGGTGTCAGTGTTCGGGAGCCGTATCCAATCACTCTTAGCTTCCCACTCTGATGTTGGTAGAGAACGGCCCCAAGTCCTTTATCAGATGCGTCTGTATGAAGGACGAAGGGAAGCTCAAAATCCGGGTAGGCAAGTACAGGGGGGTTTACCAACATATCAATCAACTTACACAGGGCACCCTGGTGCTTCTCTGCCCACTCAACTGGTGTTTTGGATGGTAACTGTGCGCCTTTCCCCTTCTGTCCTGTAACCTTCCCCAGAAGATGCTCCTCTTTGGTTTTCTTGGGTTGCAAAAGCTCATAGATGGGTTTTGCTATTCTCGAGAAATCCTGGATATATGAGCGATAGTAACTCAGGAACCCAGCAATCCTCCTCACATCTCCCACTGTGGCAGGTGTCTCCTTTTTCAGGGCGTACACTGCCTCGAGATCTTTTGGGTCAATGCGTACTCCTTCAGCTGACACTAAGCGCCCAACATACCTCACTTCTCTTTTAAATAGGTCACATTTTGTCGGCCGGAGTTTGACTCCGTAGTTCTGCAGGGCTCTCAAGACTTTCCTCAGCCCTTCCACATGTTCCTCAAAAGTCTTGGCGTAGCACAAGATGTCATCCAAGTATGGAATGCAGCACTCATCCCGAAGGGGAGCCAGCATTTCTTCCATACTGCGTTGGAATGCAGCAGGTGCGTTGGTAAGACCGAAGGGAATTCGCACCCATTCATAAAGGCCCCAGGGGGTGATGAATGCAGTCAGATGGCGGGATCCTTCTGCTATAAAGCCCTGGTGATAGGCTTTTCCCTGGTCCAAAATGGAGAACCAGTTGTACCCTCCCAAGGTGTCAATGAGGTCCTGGATTCTTGGTAATGGGTGGCGATCAGGTACTGTGCGCTGGTTCAGGAGACGGTAGTCGATACAGAGCCTTAGGGAGCCATCCTTTTTCCGCACACAAACTATTGGCGCAGAGTAAGGGGATCTAGACTTTACAATCCATCCTCTTGCCAAGAGGTCCTCAATATACTCTTTAACCTCCTTATAGAGGGGTTTTGGAATTGAGGTGTACGATTTCTGAATTGGGGTTGTGTCTTTGAGTGTTATTGTCATTTCCAAGCTGGGAATGCACCCCATGTCATTCTCATCACGTGCAAAAGCCCCTGACTCTTCCCTTAACATTTTCTTGGCAACAGTCTGTTGGTCTTCAGTCAGGTGACTAACATCAACAGGTGGATCCCATTCCTGTGTTGCTTGATCTTCACCGCACTGCTGGGGTATTTGAGATACATCAGGGTCGACATCTTGAGTCACTTTGGGCTCACCGAGGTTTGGTAAGTCAGTTTGTACGACTCCTGCTATTGGTTCAATAGTTCCAAGGGCTGCTCTGCCGGTGAGGGTCACATCATGCTTAGTGTGATTGCCAATAGGTACTTTGACATATGGGACTCTGGCATCACAAACTGTGAGGAGGCTGTTGCCAATATCAAGCTGTTGCAGTTGTGGGTTGCTCTCAGTTGGTTCAAAGAGCACGAGGGGGTTGGACATGTCAACTGTAGAGGAGACTTTACACTTAACATACTTAACTTGACCAGCCGGGATTACTACATCATACAGGCCCACTTTTAGGACACTCTGGCTGACCACGTTATCACTGGTAAGCTTGGTCTGGATGAAGTTGACCAGTGCCGTCGCTGTGTCATCCTGGAGGTTCATCGCGCTGCGCAGGAGGCTCACAATGGTGGGTATGAGGTTTGTACTAGCATTTGGCCCCAGTATCAGCTGTTCAATTACATTGAAACCAATCAGGGGGCAGTCCATGGGCACACTGCTTACTAAAAAGGGGACTTGTACAGTCAAGTTTGGGTCACTATTCTCTGGGAGACTCACCATCACGCCCACCCAGCCGTCGTAGGGTAATGGCTGGCCATTAACACCAAGCACACTAAGAGCCTTATCTCCAATAAGTTCTGTCAGTGGCCGGAGTTTGTGGTCAGAGAGGTAGGTTTTTGCCCACTGGCGATCAATGAGACTCACTTGTGCACCTGTGTCCAATAAACAGTCCACTGCAAAGCTATGAATGTAACACTTGATTTTACATTTTTTCCCAACAAGCTGTGCCACTCTCTCACTTGCCCCTGTGTCTGCATTTTTCGTTGGAAGGGTCGCCCAACTACTTCTGACATGAGCAAACTCTTCTGAGCACATACCTCGTGATTTTGGGTCTGGCTGTCCACTGGTTCTGGGCGTGTGTGTATCAGCAGGAGGCCAACTAGAGCTTCTGGGTTGGCTTCGTTTGAGACATCCCACTGCCCTGTGACCTGTCTCCCCACAGATAAAACAATGAGTGCATGAAGTAGCCCCACTTTCAATACACTTGGGACAGCCATACTGTTTTGCAGTTTGTCTGGGCTTCTGCTTTGGGTGTGCACACTGACAAGTGGGTTCACGAGCCTGACTGGCTGTGAGAGACTCAACCACTTTGGTCAGGGTTTCCACCTTCGCAGCCAGCTCTTCTATGACTTTATTCTTACTCTTAGATTTACAGTCAGTCATTTCAGTGTCTTTAGCCGGTTCAAGTTGAGCAGTATGAGCATGTGTTACCTTTTGTCGAGTGGAATATCCCAGCCTTCGCTGTCGCTCACTCTCTTCACTTGACACTTTGTTCACTTGCCTTATCAAGGCTTCATCTGACACACTGTAGTCTGATAGTAGTGGCTTGAGTTCATTACGAATGTCACTATATTTTGGTAGAAGACCTTGATGAATGGTGCGTAGAAATACATTTTGGATCGTACGTGTCTCATACGCAACGTCCATGTTATCCTGCCTGGATGCAAACATGACTTTCTGCTTCAGTCCAATCATCCTGTAGAGGAACTGTTGTGGAGTTTCATGGTCATGTTGCTTAGTGCTCAACAATTCCTGAAATAACTCACTCCCACTCTTCTCACTCAGGTGTGAACGTAGTAAGCTTTTGAGTTCAATGAGGGTCAAGTCATCTTTACTGATCAACATGTCCTTAAACTGTCCAGGCTTGATAATACGGAGCACACCTTGAATGATCTCTCCCTCTGTGTGCTTCACCTTGAGCCCCTCCTCAATCTGCTTACACAGTCCATGGTAGCTAATGTCAGATGCAATGTCCCCAACCTGACCACCATGTACTTTAAACTCTCTGCGTTGCAAAAATGGCAGGTCTCTTAGGGAAACCATGTGATCAGGCTTAGATTGTCGCATGTCTGTGGTGGAGCGGTTGTTTGTCACGCTCTCAGCTCGAGGCTGGAGTGACTGTGTAATAGTGGGGGTGGGTGTGTCTTGTGTTGCAGATGTCACTTGTAAATCTGCTAACTTTTTACCAAGTGCCTCGTAGTTAGCCTTTAGCATTTCATACTCTGTTATTTGTGGATTAACAGACTCAAGAGGCAATATAGCTGAGGTAAGTACATCACTCTGTTCCGGGTGCTTAAGTGTTGTGAGAGTAACAACATTTTCCTCTGAGACTACAGGGTGAGATACTTCAGCGGCATGACTATCAATGAGATGAATAATAGCATCTTTCAACAGCAGTAGGTGTGAAAACCCCTGATCCTCTAAGTCAAGCAATGTCTTACAGCGTAGATAAGCACAAACATAATCAAAACAACTTTCCTCATCACCACGTCTTACACTTGCGGGGTCCACATCAGGTACTGGTGTGATGTTTGTAGCAATCTGGAAGAGTTCCTCTGCTGTCAGTGCATAAAGACTCTTTCTGATCTGCCAAGCCAGTTCTTTTCTTTCACTGTCCTCCATTCTGTGTCTTTTGGCTAGCACTCCTCACAGTGCAGTCAGCTCAAACACGCAGCCCGTCACCTCTCCAGCAGGGGTTCCCCTCCTCGACACAGGTCCCGCTGCTGCCTCAGTTGCACGTCTGCTGTTCCAACACGCCTGCCCTGTGATGGCTGTCTCTGGTTCGTTGATTAAAGGATCAGCAGTCACCCACGTAGCATGCTGATCCCCGTACGGGCCACCAAAATTATGTTACAGGCCTTCGATGGGGTCTGTTTTTAAACTGTTTTTTTAACAGAAAAGCAGAGACAGGAGACATCAGTTGCGTTCGGTCTGCAGGCTCTTCCTCGTCTGATTTATTAACAGAGTTTAACAACGTCCTTTTCTTTTCATTTAGACACACATTTCGCTTTTAACAACACAAACATTCAATTAGGTCCATAGCTCAAACCCTTTTGGTTACCTTGCACTCTCACAAGAATAAACTTACAAAATAATCATTGTATATGAACGTCCTTATTTACAATAAATCTGTAACCAATTTTACTGCATTTCAGCATCAAAACATTTCTGTGCAGCACCACTAACACTGCAATTAACCCGCTTATGTCACCTTTATACTTTTCTTATACTTTAACAGATTCAAACAATATATTACATTTGTAACCAATAAACTAAAATATTCTTCCATTGCTCACAAACAGTTCACAATCATCCACAAACAGTATACATCAGACTATTTACATTTGACACATAAGAACTGGGTAGGTCCTAATCAACTGTAACTTCCAATAATGCCAGGATAAAAGAAGTGTCTAAGAGCTCCATTTGTCACGAAATAAAACAGGTAATAAGACCAGCTGCCTATTTAGACTACGAGTGAAATGGCGGCTGCCATTACAAATGGCGGTATAGTTAGCTTTCTCTCAATCAGTGAAAACACACTCTCTCACAACATTTGCGGTCTTTAAACTAAGACAGAAAAAGGTTTCTTGCCTTTATATGTACATTGTGGTGAGCAAACTTGAACTACTGACCTGTTTTTTTAACAGAAAAGCAGAGACAGGAGACATCAGTTGCGTTCGGTCTGCAGGCTCTTCCTCGTCTGAGGCCGAGACGCGTTGCAACAGCCTATCGCACTCACCACTATCTCCCCCTTGTGGCAATGCCACGCAATTACATTGTCCATAACGCTAAATGAAAAGTGCAATACCACCATAAAATCAGGTCTTTTACATCAAAAACAATTCACAACAAAATTACAATTGTGACCATACACTTGTGGGCGTCACATATTTTTGATATGATATTGCCATATTTTTATATCACATTTAACAAAGCTTAAATTAAAATTTACAGTTTCTTTTTTTTAATCCAAATCCTGTTGCTGTTGTACAGTGCAACTCTACTGTCATACTTTTTCACTGTTCTTGTCATGATGCACTGAGGGCAGGCAGAGTTGCGGACGCAATACACAGGACTCAGATGTAGAACTGAACTCAAAAGCAGCTTTATTACTGGACTTACAGGACACTGAATAAAAAAAACCCCATAAACTATACAGATACTTGGGAATACTAGGTATAAAACTGCTAAACAGACAGAACACACAACTAGAAGGATATCATAACAAAGAACAAAGGAAGGCAAAGAGCTTAAATGGGTAGGATGGAACACACCAGGGAACACAGGTGACTAACAAGACAGGGGAAGCAAAACTGAACACAACGCACACAGGACAAGAGACTATCAAAATAAGACAGGAAACTGTCACGGCGGGGTGCGCCGGTGTGTTTTTTGAAACAGGACCCAAAAGCAGATGTGGATGAGGAGTTGCAGGTTTAAACAGAAAGCGATCCTTTATTTGGATGATAGCAGGAGTTAAACATGGAACCCTAAGCAAACTAAAAAACACTAAGAAACAAACACTATGAAGTTCTATGACTAAGACTATAACAATGACAATGACTAAGACAATGATGGGGATAACAGACGACCTAACAATGACATTCAGAAAACAGAGGACGTAAATACACACATGAGGCGATCAGGGGAAGTGAAGACACATGAGGAAACAGCTGACTTGGATGATGCACAGAAAAGAGTAATCTAAATGCAGTGAACAAAGAACAGACTCTTTCAAAATAAAACAGGAAACACGGAGACATAGACATGAAACGAACTAGACAACAAGAGCCACACAGACATGACACATAACGGGTAGGCGCACGAACCAGGGAGACCGAGTACAGGGGAAGGTGACAGAAACGACAACATGAGCTTGACAACATAAGACACACAGACATAAACACATGAAGGGCAAGGGAGACTTAACACAAGGGTAATATAATAACAAATGAGCTAGAATAACTTAACGAACCTAAACAAACAATAAACATCAAAATAGACTAAAACTCAAAACACTGGGTCGCACGACCCAGGACCATGACAGGAAGCAAACAAACACAGAGACAGAGACCCAGACTCAGGACAAACTTGATGCAGGGAAGGAGAAAACAAACACAGAGACATGACTGAGGAGATAACAGTGAGTTGACACAAGGACACTACAAAGACAGGGCTCGGAGAAACAAGACAGACACAGGGACATGACCTTAGAAACAGACATAGGTCTCTAGTTGAAACTCTTAACAAAATGCCAATCCGCCAGTAGCAACCACCCATGCCAAAATAAGCTACAGCTGAATGAACTTGGTATCTGTTTATGAGGGCAATTATTCTCACCCAAACTTGATGTCAGTTGAAGTGGTGCCAGATGGCTAAGATCTAGATGCCTGTATGTTTAGTTCTACTGTTGGATTTGATGTGCGTGTGTGTGCATGACTCTGTAAATAATGGTAATAAGTGATGTTTGGCCAGCACAAGGCAAATTGAGTTGACTGAACCCAATGACCATCCCAAATTCCTCTTTCATGTAACAATTCCTCAGCTGGATTTAGAGGCTGTCACTATCAATTAACTTTCCACACATCAGTCACAGCTGGAGAGGAACAAAAGGTTGACAGGAGAGTGGGGGGTGATAATGTGGTTGAGAATGAGGGATAAAAACAAGAATAATAAGACACTGATATCTCTATGCGCACACACTTGAGGCGTGGTGCTATGGTACCGTGGATGATGGTGGTGGTGCTGGTGGCAGCGGGGGGCGGGTTGTATAATTTGATTTGGATTTAGTGTTGCTTGGAAGAATGACACAAATTCTACAGGGATTAATCCGGCTTTAATTCAATCTGGCCGCCACAGCCTGAAATACTCCCGCTCGAGTCCTGCTGTTCCTCTATGAAAGCACAGCTGCACCTGGCATGGGGTCCAACGGCAGCTTGTATGGTTGTGTAAATTGAAGTGTGTGATTGTGAGGAACAAGTTGATTGTGTTTAATTTTCTTTAATTTCTGTATGGATTTATTTTGTGTTTCCAAGCAGTGTGTCTATGGGTGTTGTATTGTGGCTGACAGCTTTAAACCGACAGCATTGCTGTCTGTGTTTCCACAATGTGTGCCCCTTGGCTAGTCTGAAATTCTTTTAGCCTCCTAATTGCTGTATTGTTCAGATTACAAACAAAACATTATTTTGTCCCAAATGTTGCCATGCTGGTTAGAGGTGTGCAACTACAGCCCACACTGACTACAAGATCACTTCTGTTAGCAAGAACTATTTGTGCTGGCAGTTTTGCAGTTTCCTGTTGTCCTCTCTTGAAAATTTGCATGCTTCTTTAATCAGATTTCACTCCGAGGTGCTGAAACTACAACTGCATCTTGTTTTTGACTATGACAAAGCAAACTGTTGTGTTTGCTCCAGCTTACATGACAAGAACATGCTCAGATTTTTTGATGTTTAGAGAGTTTTAGCCATATATTAAACATATTTAAGTCAGGGAAATACATTTGTTAGCCATATTTAGCAAGGAAAGATTCACATATATAATAAGATGCAAATGTGCATGTGCGTGTGTGTGTGTGTGTGTGTGTGTGTGTGTGTGTGTGTGTGTGTGTGTGTGTGTGTGTGTGTGTGTGTGTGTGTGTAAGCATCTGTGGGCCGTGTGCTTGGCTATTCACTCTCCCACATTTTTTGGCATGTTGATATGTATTTGGCAGGAAGTATCTAGGAATTGTTTCCTAGGAGCAGGATATCTGGATTTTTGAAAACTTAAATTGATCATTGCTGTGAAAGCTCTGATGGAAGCTGGTAGCTTGCAAAAACTTAAAGAACTTAGGAATAGCCAATTTTGTAGTTCCTATGTCATTTTAATATGTTTTGTATTTATTTATTCCTGTTGTCAAAAGGGGTTTGGCTGTACAAAGACGGATGAAGACAATAAAGAATCTATTCTATGCCAAATTACTTCTTACTTTATTAAAGCAGTGCATTACATTACTTAATTACTCCCCTGAGAAAGAAATATGCTAATATTTATAATATTACTATGGCATTTCTCCCCTACTTAGCCTGAAATGCACTGTGACATAATTACCAGTTAACAATAAAAAACAATATTAAATTTCACTCTGATTTCATTGCTAGCTTTGTTCTTAGCATGTTGTCTGTGTAGATGCTTCCAAAAAGCCCATGTTGTGTTTGTAGTATAAAGCAGCTGTTTGTGCTCTGGATGCAGTTTTTACTTTACCATTGTATGCTTGTCCTTTAATGTCCTTTAATGGAATAAAAAGTTGTAGATCACCCCATCATTTCCCCCTCCCTGCACACAAACTGAAATCAGCTTATTGTAGCACGAGTGCTGGAAACCAAAGGCAGCGTTTCTCTTTCTATCTGCCCATCACGCAGATAACTGAACATATACTGAATTCCGTACATTACTGCATTACCAAAAAATGTAATTATAGTAATGCATTACTTTAAAATGTGTTATGCCCATCACTGGTTATATGAATGACTCAAGACAAATACTATTTTTTTATTGTTGCACGACCAAACGTGTCTCAAAATTACTTGTTGAGCTGATTTGTTTTTACGGTGTTTTTGGTCTCATGTATTTATATATTTTTTTAATTGCCACTTTGTGGTGACTGCACTGTAGTGCATTGGTTAGCGCTGCTCCCTTACAGCACAAAGATTCTGGGTTCAAGCCTGGGTCCTTATTGAAGTGTGCATGCTCTGTGTGTGCACTGGTTTTTCGCCGAGTGGTCTGATTTCCTCCCACAGTCCCTTTTACATGTAGGTTAATTAGTGATTCTACACTGGTGATAGATGCGGATGTGCTGTCGATGAAGTGGTTAATGTGCATAGAAGGTGTGAGTGCGTCTGAATGGTTGAATGTGACTGGTAGTGTGCAGTGCATCAAGTGGTCACTAAGACTTGAAAAAAGCAGTTATATAAATGATAGTCCATTTCCACTCGTTCTCTCTCTCTCTCTATCTCTCTCTCTCACACACACACAAATATAGTGCTATTTTCAACCACCTGCCTCATCAGTAGTGTTTGGCTTGCTGCCTACAAGCAATCTACAGTTGACCTCAGTGTTGACCTAAAGGGATGGTTATATGGTGATTTGAATCCCACATCTGATGTTCCAAAAAAAAAAAAAAATCCCAATCATAACTACTATGGTCTCTTTACATCTGCACCTGCACTCAAAAGGCCAATGAAAATAACAAGGCTGAGCGTTTATGCTGATATGAATGCTGATATAATTTGAATCCAGGCTGGGATAAACTCGGTAACAGTGATGCTTTATTGGACCAGAGGATTACGAAACAAAACACAGGAGACCTTTTTCGTGATGTAATGGCACCGAGCAGAACAAATTACATACTGACCTGTGTTGTTACTCACACAGCCTTCAAAGTAATGAGGGGGAGGCTGCACAATCACAATTCAGATGCATATCTATTTTAGTGTAATGAATCATTATTTTGATATAAACAGCCTTCTTCCTATGTTGATGTTAGCATCAACCCCAAAGAAGACACATTTCTATTTCTCTTATATCTTTGGACTCCCTATATCTAATAAAGCACTCAGTGTATCGTGCAGCTAACAATCAGAAATGGAGAAGTGGCTGTTGAACATGACACTCAGATAATGAACTGGTGACAGATGGTTCAAATATGATAAGCGATGACAAGAAGAGTATGATATGTAGCCTGGATACTGCCACTGACAAAGCTGAAGACTGACAGATAAAGACTGAAAAAAGAAAAGAATTAGACGGATCAGACAAAATATGTGATGGAAAAGAGGGTGGACTGAAGGACTGGGTTGAAAATCACTACTGTATGTTTTAAAACAATGGTACACAGTGTAATAGAGTTAGCACTTGCCTTTTAGCCAAAGGTCCTGGGATCAAATCTGCCACACAGGGTCTCTCTTTGTGGAGTTTTCATGTTCCTTTGAGTCCTCTTCACACCACCCAAAAACAAAGTTGGGTTAAAAGTTAAAAGTCGGGGCGATCGTGGCTCAAGAGTTGGGAGTTCGCCTTGTAATCGGAAGGTTGCTGGTTCGACCCCCAGCTTAGACAGTCTTGGTTGTTGTGTCCTTGGGCAAGACACTTCACCCGTTGCCTACTAGTGGTGGTCAGAGGGCCCGGTGGCGCCAGTGTCTGGCAGCCTCGCCTCTGTCAGTGCGCCCCAGGGTGGCTGTGGCTACAATGTAGCTTGCCATCACCAGTGTGTGAATGTGTGTGTGAATGGATGGATGACTGAATGTGTAAAGCGCTTTGGGGTCCTTAGGGACTAGTAAAGCGCTATATAAATACAGGCCATTTACCATTTTTACCATTTAAAATTGGCTGTAACTGAATGCAAATGTTTCTGTCTTTACGTATTCTCCATGTACTTTAAATATCAGGGGTGAGACATTTAAAAAAACAATTCAATCCAATGCAATGTACATAGGACATCTAGACACAGCTAATTTGCAGACCATGTCTCTGCTTAGCTTTTTAAGACACAACATCTCAATACTAATTAAGACATAAACAATAATCGAGACAACTCCCAACCTTCTGAGGAAGACAGTTAGGGAGGATTTAAGTCCACTTTCAGTGATCCTAGACTTGCCTTTTTAATTTTAATTTAGATTGGATTACAATTTTTAAAATCAGTTCATGTTTTTATTTCTCGTGGTGGTGTTCGGATCTGTTGCCATTCAAGAGATCAACAGTTTTTGGTAGCTTACAGTCCCTGTTAAAAGCTCCGCTTGCAATTATACCTTTGGCACTTGTTCAGGAGGATTTCAGCAATTCCACTCATTAAATAAAAAATAAATACAACAAAATATAATAAAAAAAATATTTTGATTTGGTTCTTTTTGGGTCGTTGTGCACCTCACTTTAAGTGCAGCTAGTCAGGGATTGTTATGTTGAATATACAATATAATCAACATCAGTATTGTTCAAACTGATCAGGAGCTCAACCAGAGAAATGCTTCTACTTTTCAGCATCCACACTGCTTTGCACTGTGAATGTGTCCCATGAGGTAACACCACTTCACAAGTTCTACTTTTATATACTGAGGTTATTTCTGCCAAAAGAAGTAGAATATTTAGAGGAAGTTACCCCTACTGTGGTACATGCCTTGTGCCACTAACATGTACATACATCTTCAGGCTGCACCAACACATCGTCACATACCACCTACACTACTCGTCAGATTTGGATTCGAGGTCTTTGTTTCTTCTTGAAATGAAATTGAAGCTGTTGTAACAGAATGTGGGAATCAGAGATCCACTAAAAAGATCTATTAAAAATGAATAAAAGGCAAATAACTTTATATTTGTGAGCCAAATCACAAAACTTAATGATTGTACCTCGTATTAGTTAGGCTAAAATTAATCATATAATAACCACATTTGTTTAATCACATAAGGCATATTTTCAAAATGTTTTCGAGGTTTTATGGGTAGAACTTCACCTGTTCTCTTTAATGTAGAGCAGGGGTGGGCAATTCCAGGCCCCGAGGGCCAGTGTCCTGCAGGTTTTAGATCTCACCTTGGGTCAACACACCTGAATCACATGATTAGTTCGTTACCAGGCCTCTGGAGAACTTCAGGACATGTTGAGAAGCTAATTTAGCCATTTAAATCAGCTGTGTTGGTTCAAGGACACATCTAAAACCTGCAGGGCCCTCTGGGCCTGGAATTGCCCACCCCTGATGTAGAGCTTCATAAAATAAATACTTTCAGCTATTTAATTTTAATTAATGACCATACGTACTTCCATAAAGGGTTATTTAGTAGTTTAATGTTTATTTTTTTCTGCTGTCATAGATCAAACGAGTCCACTTAAAAAAAAAAGAAGAAAAGAAAAGAAACACTGACTCATATTCTTAATGGTCCTTTTTAATTCCCATTAGGCTCACTCATGCTCAAAATATTTATACTCATTGTAAGGGAAGGTGCTTTGGATAAAACCTCTTCTTGATATTATGTTGCATTTGGATTAACCATTGCTGCCACAAATTAGGACACTCAATATATGACTCATTAGGAATGACTCTAACATTCAGGAAGCAAAGGCCTTATGATAAAATTTCATCATACCAATGCTTTCTACAGAAATACATCTCAGAAAACCAATTTATGATTCTTGGCCTTGATTCATTTCATGGTTACATTTTAGATGTAGTCTGTAAGGTTGCACTGCATTTCACTCTGGTACAGTTTATCACACGAGTGAAATTGAGCTACTGGATAAGGAATTACACATTTCAAACCCTTTTTCATCAATGTTATTGCATTAACGACCCAGTAGAAATAAAAGCAACAGACTTAAATAAAGCAAGGTAATTAAAGAAAATGAAAATTTTCCAGACTCTATCCTGTTACAAGAAGGCAATCACTGCAAATCTTGCAGTTAAAGGTGCTGACGTAGCTAAAAGTAACAGGTCAATATTGTGCAATGTAATCTATAAGAAATATTGCCAGATATTTAGGTTATTTGGACTACAATTCCAATTTTAGAGGGTAATGCACTTTCCTTGAACTCCAGTTTACTTTGAAGTAACCTCACTGACTGCACTTCAATGATATACCAAGCAACATTTCTCTCCAGGCAGGATTAAATCATTTATCAATTTTGTTCTTACTGACAGATTCTAACACCATGTTCCATGTTACTTTTATTTCTTTTTATATATTTTATTAGTGTAGACCTTAAAGATCAGACGTAAAAGCAAAATTAAAGTAGCTTTTTCACACCAAATAGACAATCCATGATCAGTGTTGCCAACTCCTCAGTAAGGAAAATCGCTATTGGCTGTCCTATAAGTCACTAGAAGCCGCTAAATGATGTCATCACCTAATTTGCATAATTTGTCATGCTTATGTAATTGTAACCTACCTACAGGAGAGAGAAATAACATTGTTGAAGAGACATAAAGTAAACAAAAAAGCACAATAAATGCATTTAGAATTTATTTAGAACTACAAATTACATTTCTTTTAGCTATTATTGTTTTTTTTTATGTCATAATTCCAACTCTCCTCCTTTATCTGGGCTTGGTACTGGCAAAAGTGATCCAAACTTTTTCTGTGTGTGTGAATTTTTAAGTAGTTTTAAACCTTGCGATCCTACAAAAAGTACCGGCAAGCGTAAAAGAAGAACTGACTGCATTACACTCAGGGAAGGAGCAGCAGCTTCGCTCAGTGCAGTTTTGGAGGCGTAGGGGGTCAACATCTCCTGCTCTGACAGCAGCTGGGGGCGACTTCTGCGTTACAACAATCCGTTGCCTGTGAACGCTTTGGCACGGGCCCGGTGCCCATGGCAGCACCCACTGTTTATTGAGAGTAAGAGTGATACGTGCTTTCACGTCAAAAAGTGGTCATAAGTCTTCCTAATAACACCAGCAAAAGTCACCAGATTTGTCGCTAGTGGCTTTTTAGAAAAAAAAGTCGCTAAATATAGCGACAAAGTCACTAAGTTGGCAACACTGTCCACGATGACGGTAAAACCCAGCATTGATTCGTCTCATTTTGAGAATTATATATTTAGAAATGCAAGAACAATTGGTTGACTTCATGCTAAAGACTATAGAATCAAATGCAATGACAGAATGAAACTGCATACCTCTTCTACAGTGAGTTGTTGATACAGTAAACACTATTCGGGGGTACATTCAGCAAGCATTCTTGTGTCTGTAATCTTAATGACTTTGATGGTCACTTGACTTATACAGCATCACCAAAAGTCATCAGTCATTTTTGTCTAAACTGTCTAAACCTTTTTTCCAACGCTTTTGCACAAATGTTTAGTGCAAATTTTTGCACGTTAAACTAAGAAGAACATAGCATATATTTTATCTACTGATTCTGGCATGTTGACTTTATGACTGTAAGCTTTTTGTGCAACCTCACAGAATTGTTAGCTGTTGTAGATTATAGTCCAACAGGGCTATTCCGTATGTCAGCAGTTTACTCACAATCCCCTTTGCAAAGATTTTGGCAAGACAACATTTGTCACAACCGTGAGTACAAGCCTCCTACAGCTTTTCATATTACCCCCTTAATAGAGTCCAGAGTCCATACTACGAAGCAGAATTTGTGGCTTATCAAGGTAACTCCAGGTTTAACTCTAGGTTTTCAGTATTGCAAAGGCGGTTCCCTTCTTAGCAGGTTGCACTGCCATAGTAACTTGTGCTGCAAACCTGCCATACTCTGAAGCAGGTTGTGTTTGAGATGAGACATCTACAGCTACAGAATCACTGCCTACTGACTAATCAACACTCTGGAAAATAGCATCCTGGAAGATGACCTTGTTATGTGCTTTGCTAAGAGAATGTAGCTTTTTTTTTTTTTTTTACAAGAGCCTTTACAAGAGTTTTTTTTTCTTTTTTTGCTGATGATTATCAGTAAATATAGTTTATTGAAAGCTTTATTTTTTATTCCGTGATTATTTTTTTTCTATAGGCTCCAAGAAATTTTGAACTATGATCCTAAAAAACAAACCCCGATATACACTTATATTTAATTTGGAAGTAGGCTAAGCTGGAATTTCAATTATATTTTTATTTTTAATCTTTCTATGAATAAAAGTTATCCTACAAGCATCTCTTAAACTCTATAACTGATCAGATGTTTACCTTACACATTAAGCATCTTTTGACAGTAGACTTTATCAGTTTAGTTTATTAGATTTTTTTTCAGTCTTGCTAACTAAAGCTCTTATGTCACTAAGAATTCATACAGTTTGTTTATTACTAGATGTAATAGATCCATGGCAGACCCGACCGCATTTTCATGCTTTCCAGCATATTTTATTCAGCTGCAGCCATGCTTTTTTACAGACACGGCTGCAGCTAAACATACACAACAGCAACCACAGTCACAGGACCCTACACAGATTTTAAGCTAGTGAGCCGTGATTAAGATGCCGCAAAGGCGCGTCCTTCTCTGCCCCAGCACTTTTCCTCAGCTACACACTTCCTTCAGCCTACATTGTATGTTTAATTTAAATCATTTAATTTTTATAGAATTTTTGCTTGTTTGTAACACCTTAAGAGAAAAGCTTTAACAGAAAAATCATAATGCCAGAATGTATGGCACTTCATTTGAATTTTACTTTTTTAACAACAAAAATTAACCCTACCATCACAACCCTGTGTATCTTTTGCAGACTGTGCATTTTTACAATAATAGTGTTACAGCCATTTCTGAAAACAGAATTATAAATAGTCTGCTCATCAATTAAAATAAAAATGCACTGTGACATTCCAGGGAATTATTCCTGAGTATTCAAGTTGGAACGAAATTTTATTTTGAGCAAATTCATCCTGGAGTCAGGCACGCCCTGATTCACACTTCTCCTCCCTTAGACAGCCCTGCTGCTGCCCTATGTTCTCATATCCACTAACACTCACGCAGGCGGGCTTGGCCTCACTTCACTAAGGTTTTGTCCTTTGCCCTGAAGCCTGCCGGGCTGTTATAATTCCTCACAATCCACGTGTGTGCGCATACATTTACATGAACACGTGCACACACTCTGGCCTTATTTATGGGAGTTTGTAATGTATTTTAATCTCTTGAGCTTTCTCTCTGTGTAGCTCAGTAGTGAAACATGTACATGTTCTTTATATGGATGTGTGTGTATGCATTTGTGTGACTTTACATTAAATCTTAAAACCAGCATGTGTGCATTATGTTTTTAATGCCCTTTTGTTGTGAGTGCTTGAACATCAGGGAAGACTGTTAGTTCTGCACGGTTAGCTAGGTGACTTGGCATTCAGTCTACTGCTGATAGCAGTACCCTGCACTTAGCAGTGGGTGTGACCATGTGTGTGGCTTTGTGTATGAAGGCGTATGTGTGTGCTTATCAGTTCCCAGCAAAATCAGCAGCAAAGGTAAATCTGAATAAAGCAAGTGGTGCTTAAAATGTTCCTGATTGCCATTGTGGTGTGACCCTTATTTTGAAGGGCACTGTGTCCAGTGTTGCCAACTCCTCAGTAAGGAAAATCGCTATTGGCTGTCCTAAAAGTCGCTAGAAGTAAGAGCTAAATGACGTCATCACCCAATTTGCATAATTGGTCATGTTAATGTAATTGTAACCTACGTTGTTGGAGAGAGAAATAACATCGTGGAAGAGACATAAAGTGAGTAAAAAACGTCCTAAATGCATTTAGAATTTATTTAGAACTAAAAATTAAATTTATTTTAGCAATTATTGTTTTTTAATGTCACAATTCCAACCCTGCTCCTTTATCCAGGCCTGGACCGGCAACAGTGACCCGAAATTGGCACTCTGGTGGGGTTACTTTGTGTGTGAGAGTGTGTGTTTATAAGTAGTTTTAAACCTTGTGATCCACAAAACAGCATAAGAGTAAAAGACGGACTGACTGCGTTACAGTCAGTGCGGGAGCAGCGGCTTCGCTCATGCGCGATTCATTTGCAGTTTGGATGCACAGGTGTGAACGTCTCCTGCCCTGATTGCAGCTGGGGGAGGACTATCCTCCGCCCGTGAGCGCTTTAGCACGGGTGAGGTGCCCAAGGCAGCACCGCTGCTTGTTGAGAGTAAGAGCAACACGCCCTTTCACGTCAAAAAGTCGTCATAAATAAGTCTCCAATAACACCAGAAAAAGTAGCCAGATTTGTCGCTAGTCGCTTTTTAGAAAAAAAAGTCGCTAAGGGGTCTGAAAACTCGCTAAATATAGCGACAAAGTCGCTAAGTTGGCAACACTGACTGTGTCTACTAACAGGAAGGTTTTTTTTTCATTAGCTTGAAGGGTGTGTTGTCCCAAATGGAATGAGAATAAAAGGACACAGCCGAAGCCTGTAACTCCATGACAGTGTAAGAGTGTTATTAGTGTGAATGCTTGAAAAGCATTCACAGTATTGTTGTTGTAATCTTTATTATTATTATTATTATTATTATTATATTTTATTCTGTATTCCGTACGTTTTTTGTAATCCTACTCCTTCAAAACCGTTCAACTTAGAAAAACCATTCCAACACCGTTAGATTCCTATTCTTTTGGACAACACTGCTTCCATTTTTCATATTTTTAACATTTATATTTTTAATTTTATTCAACTTTATTCAACAAAAATTTATAATGTATTTCAATGGGGAGACCCTTCAAATCCTCATTCAACTTACTCATTTTTAAACTCTTACTACTTCCACATACATTGACATAGAGCCACCATTCAAACTTTAAAACGAAGACAAGACATTCAACTATTCAACTTGCATTTATCTTTTCAATATCTATTATACTTTTTCTTCAGTTCCAGTTTAAGTTTCATGATGTTTTTTCACCCGTTTCAGAGTTTATAATGGGTGTGTATGGGACGGAATGTTGGGGCTAGAGTGAGGCAGCTCAACTGCTAGAGTGAGAGGAGCAAAAAAAATAATCTTAAAATCTTTTTTAAAACTGCTGCTGTGTCCGCAGCGTTTGCTCTACAGGTATGATTTTACCCTCAAAACGTAGCCATGGCTGTCCTCTTTCATCCAATGTGTTTACTATTGTACTAGGTGTTATGGTTCTTTCATAAATGTCACCAATGCACAGCCTCCTCCCTCCAACTCTTCCATAGACTCTAATGTTAAAATGGCTCAGAAGGTTCGTTTGAAAATCAGAAGAGCATGGTGTCTTTCCACTGTCACCACGTCCATATAATAAACTCCACAGACATGAAAACTGAGAATTTGGTAGACTAGACATTGCTGTCGCTCACAGTGAAAGAATTTTGTCAATACGACTTTTACTTTTCATTTGGGAACGATTTGTTTCGGCCTGACTTTTCTGTTCATTTTAAGCAGCAAAAGTGAGGTGCATGTCTGTGTCCGTGTGTATGGAGCCATTGGGTGCGGTCACTATAGCAACCAGGCTCACACCTGCCTGCTTAACGAGCTCTGCCTGCCACTGTACCAAGATTCATCTTAAGCACTTCTCTTTCAACTGCTGCTGTGTCCACAGTGTTAAAGCCATCATTTTACCCTCAAAACGTCGCCATCGTTGTTCTTTTTCCAACATCTTGTCTTTCAAAGCTCAGAGATGTAAACTTTTTAAACTGTGTGGGTCCAAGTGGAGGGATCACATTTTAGTCATTCAGTGATTCAAAGAATATGACCTTTTAATATTCTTTCAGATGTTTTCTGACTCTAAATGTTCTTTTCTCATTTCTTAGGTTTTTCTAATTTACAATTAAAACATTTTCAGCTTTTTTCCAACTTCTTCTTCTGTGTAACCTTCAGCTTTTAGCAGTTCAGCACTTTTGTTTTCAGGTTAAATTCGGGGTTTTTTTTTTATCTCATTCAAAATTTTTAACTTAAATTCAGTAATTATTTCATTTCAATGCATACATTCAGATTCAAGCATTCACACTGCAGTTTCTTCAGAAAATGCACTTTCTAGTTATTATTTAAAGCTGACACAGCAGCGCTCTCATTCAGATATTTTTGCAGGACCAGTCCCCATTTTAACATGTAAATGTGCTACTGTTGGCACAATTGATACTTTTCAAGTTTATCCTTGAATAAATATCAAATTAATCATTAGATAAATACATTTCTATTTTGTTAAGCAAAAGTTTTAAGGGTAGCTGAGTTCAGCCAGTAAACATAGTAGGACATATTCTAATAAAAGTCATCTGAATAATTAATGCAATGATTAAAAAAACTTGTAATGCAGACAGACAATGCACACCCAACATGGCATAGCAGTGCATGGTCTTGAAGGAAATCCTATTCATTCACTACTGTACAGCCAAATTCACACAGCTACAAGAAGTAATTTGCTTTCTTTCATCATTTTTGATCATATTCTGGTAATATTTGTAACTCTTGTTGCCATGTATGGTCGTATGAGAATGTGAATGCGTGGCCTATGGAGTGTGATATCATCAAAATGTTTGGGTGTCTCCATTTCAGGAAGAGCAGTGCTGTTTCAGTAACAGGTATTGACAGCTTTAATTGTAGCTAACAAACAACTGTAATTTACCCTCCCCTTCATTTATTCCAGTTAGCCTGTGGTCTCCTGCTGCCATGATGTGTGTCTTTGTGGAGAAAAGCTGTTTGCCTCAAACCAGCTGTTGCTTGTCAGATGTGGTTAGAGGTCAGAAAAATTGTTTGTGTTGTGCAGTGAGTTAGGTGTGTATTTCATATGTGTGCTTACTGAACACTGAATATATCTTTTTTATATATATATATATATAGGTGTTTTGACAGGCTAGAAAAGAAGAAAGGAAAACAATAAAATAGCTCTCAGCTGAGGGGGGAAAAGTTTTTAAAATTCTTTTTGAACCCTGCAGTGAATGTCAGAAACAGCAGTCTAATCCCACTTCATTGTGTCAGCTTGCCTGTCTGCTTCACGCCTCTTTCTGTCTGTGTCTCAGTGTCTGTCAATTTGAAGTTCACAAAGAGGTCATGCAGTCATGTCCTGTCTGCTGTTTTGTATGTGTTCCTGGCTGCTCACACTTCAGTGAATCCTCATTACAGGTGTTTGGATGAGATAGAAAGGAAACGAGTGAGACATAATAAACAAAATATGCAAACTAGTTTGAAGGGTGAGAAGAAGTCTTTTTGAAATCTGGGTCCCAAGAGTTGGTTTTTGAAAAGCAGCCCCAGTACTGTCTGGGTTCGTTCAGAGTTCGCATCCATTTGTGTTGAGTTCAGCTAATCTTTTGCTCCTCTTCCTCAGCCAGAAGACATTAGCGGCTTTAGTAATTCTTTTTTTATCTTTAACATTGTGTAGCTAGAGTTGCATAGAAGTTATTTCTGAGAAGCTAGTAGAAGGAGGTCAACTTTTATTTTGTATTTATAGTGGTAAATAGTATAAATCATGGGCAGAACATTACAACACACTGGTATGGGATTAGGATTCTTAAATTCTTAAGCCTTATTTTTCAAACACTCTTATGATGTCTTACTTCACATAAACATACTTAAGTAGAGCATTTTACCACTTCCCAAAGCAGTGGGAATGAGAATGATGGGTGAAGAGAGTGGGAGATTGACGGATCCATGTTCCTACCCTCACCTATAACCAAGAGCTCTGAACAGTCTAAGGAGCTTGGAAAGAAAACACTCTGAACAGTGACATGGGTTCTCTATAGCCCCGTTTCATTTGGTACCTACTTGGACATACTTACCACAGCTCGCCACAACTCAGCTCGGATGGACTGGTTTTCCATTACAATTTAGTACCTCCTGATGTACGTGGTCGCTATCAGAGCATCCTGCGACGTAATTAACACAAACGCTACAACAAAGGTGGACATCGAGGGAAGAATATACCTTGTTTTTTTATAGCTATTTTCACCATTGCTGGGTTTCAAAAATGGTGGTTTTTATTTTCATGAACGAGATGCTCTTATTACTTATCGAGTGACTCTACTGGTCAGCCACTAGGAAGCATGAAGTCTGATGACGTCACATTTTAGTACCTGCTCAGATTGCTTGGAACCCCGGCCGAGCAGGTACTAAAAAAGTACCTGGTACCAGGTACTGTGACCTATAGTTTGCTCGGAAATGCCTTGGTGTTCCTTCTGAAGACCTGGAGGCTGGAGAGAGGTCTGAGTGTCTCTACTTCAGCTTGATTTTGACTCTACATCCTAACTGATGTCGCGTTGTGACCGGAAATTCCTTTTTATCCCTACACCACAATTTTCCATCCAATTCAAGTGGTGGTATGCGTCAACCTAATGCGCAGTTACATTTCTCTGGAGGTGCACATTAGGTTACATAGAAGGTTATGGCATAGGGTTAAAATTGGCTTGTGGTTACAGCTTAAGTTAGGACATAGATTTCCCACAGAAACATAATTCGCGCTGCTGTACCTGCAACCTCATACCTGGATAAGCTGCAGATAATGAATAGATATGGTAAGCACACTTGATTCACTTTGTCTCATTTTAATCTAAGACCGTACTGCACACTACTCTCACGTGCTAGTTTCTATGCACAATGAGGTTAAGCTCACACATGGGCCAAATCAAGTCAATGAGACAGTCGAAGTGACATGAAAAGGCAAATTCACAAAGAAGTGAGTTCTGTGCATTGCTCTTTAGATATCCTTCAAATGACTTTGAAATGTCTCCATACCATCACCTCAAAGATATTTCACATACTGCTTTGAAATCCATTGTTGTTCTGTGCACTGTTGTTTCCCTAAATTGTTGTATTTAAGTAATCCTTTAAAGTTGGATGGTTTTCTATTTTTTAAGCATAATATGATTAAAAGCATGATTAAAATCAACCATATGGAAACAAAGTAACTGGATGGTGCTGCATGTCTCTCTCAGAGTGTTCATTTCTCTCCATCTTCTCCTTCTTGCTTGCTTTCAGCACTCACATTCCTATGCACCTTACATCACCAGCTGCTAAAGTGTGATACTTCTGTCCCCCCCGTCTGTTCATCTTTATCCCACTTTCATCTCCCTCACTGTCCTTCCATCCATCTATCTATTCAGATCCTCAGGGGGAGAGCTTTGAGGCTCTCTGTCCACGCTGCTTCTCTGAAAGCCGTGCAATGACATGTACAGAGCTTTGAATACATTTCCGCCTACTCTGGATGCTATATGTTAGCTCTTTTTTGTGTGTGTACGCATTTGCGACCAAGAAATGCATTCCCTACGGAGCTCTGTAACACTCCTGTGCTCAGCCAAAAGGTCCCAGTGCACCACACTAAAAAGTGACAGAGAAAGAGGGACTCCTGGGACACGTTGTGATAAAACACCTTTCTCTGCTTTATATTCTGACTGATTTTTATTAAAATTCTCATCTCTCTTACTCTTTGCTTGACTTTTTACTCTACTGATGCTTTGTTGCTGTTTGAGAAGAAATTAAACGCTGTAACATTAAAGGGATTTTTTTCTTACTGATGTTAAACTGGTCCCTTTTTTCACCCTGTCCCACTCAACAAAGGTCTGTTAAATGTTTCTGTATTTTTTTCTGTTACTGAAGGGTCATTTGTAGTCTCTTAGGGTGAAATAATAGTATTCAGGAAGTAACTGTAGCCATAACCCAGCGATTAGGAAGGCACAGTGGTAGTTAGGAGATCACTAGTTCCAGCAAAAATTCTATAATTTTCTCCTCTTGCTTTGATTACATTAATATGATGCTTGACAAAAATAAGCCTAATGCACAAAAAAACTTTAAAGTTACAGCCGTTTCTGCATTTCAGTGCATGACTTTTTAACAAGCAGTGGGACTATGTGTGTGTTCAGTCTGAGCCATCAGAATTCATTCTGAGGAAAATAAGCAGTTTGCTTGCCTTCATAAACCTGTACTGATAATTTCTATTTTTTCATTAGCTGATTTTTTCCCTCTTTACTTTTAATTAGGTAATCTTTTCCATCCTTTTTCTGTGGTCTGATTCTGTCACACATTCTTTACCCACTAAACTGTGATGGCACAAATTTAATATCTGTGACATATTTTATGATCTTTTTCTTTTGGTAGTTCTTTGGCTAATTAAACTGTAGTTAAATACAGGCATAGCTAAATAGCTAATTAAATAATGACTCAATACAATTAATAGTTTCAGTTTTTTACTTCTGTATTTATTGTCATTACTAGTCCATGTCCATGCTACAGTATTCTGCAAATTTATACACTTAATCGCATTGAGAAATGGAAAAAGTGGGTTGGTCGATATTGTTTATATGCTTTAAATGGTTAATTTTAACAAGTTGTTAGGTGGTTGCTAGGCAGCATTATGGCATCATAATATATCAGGTATTATTCAGCTTGTTATTAAATAGAAATTAATGTTCTTCTGAAATTAAAACAATGGAAAAATCTTTTTTAAAGGTGTTATACATACATAAATGCAAAAAAAAAAAAAAGTCCATTGCTAGGTGGTTGCTAGGAAACAATATGACATACTAATGTCTGATACAGATCAGAGCGTATAGGTGCTTAAGATGATCCCGTGGAGCAAAGTTAACCCCTGGAGTCTAGGGATGGGTATCGTTTAGGTTTTATCCGATACCGGTGCCAAAATGGTACTCTTGAAACAGTGCCGGTGCTTAAACGGTGCTTGAACCGGTGCTTATAGAATAAAGAACACAAACTTTGTCCAAATACCTCGTGTTTTTATTTTTCCCAGTAATTTATTTTCTAGGCAAAAGTTAACCCTTTCTGTCAATAAAACATAATTTCTTTGGTTGGAACAAGTGCTTAAACAATTGAAAACACAAACTTTGTCATGAAACTTGTCATGTTTAGCAGTTTTTTTGCAAAAAGATAATCATATTAGCCTTTTCTGGAGCTATACAGCATCGCTCTTGGCTGATGGCATGCCCAGCACAAGAGAAAACTCTTTCAGAAGGCGTTGATGAGGCTGGGACACACAAGTATTTTTCTGATAGGGCAGATAAATTGGGGAGTGTATCCCTCTTGCTCCACCACCAGGCCACAGGGTCTTGTCCAGAGGTAATTCCTGGCAGTCTTTTGTATATTTCAAGCTCCTTCTGTACCTGCTCTGTGATTGAGGGGACTCTACCCGCTTGAGAAGCAGCCTGTTGAAGTTCTCTGTCCTCATCCTCAAACAGCTTTTCTAAGGGTGACTTCTGGACCTTTCTTAGCTGAAAAACAAAAAAAAGAAGAAGAGTGAGGTTTGCAAAATAAATAAAGATCACTTTTAGAATGTAGTGGTAGTGGTTGTGCTAGAAAAAATCTGAAATTACACATTTTTCTGGCTTGTCCATGTCAGCATCATCCACCTCGCTGTGTGCTTTGGGGTCCTCAGTGGGAGGCTATGGACACACAGATAGTAAAAGAGCATTCCTTCAACATAGAAACTACATCATGATGCAAAAGGACAAGATTGTACACACACAGTGAAAATACCTGCACAACTGCTGCTGTGGCATTTGCAACTGCTGTCTTCTCCAACCTGTCCCAGATGTCAGTAGATGCCTCACCACCTAGCCTGCCTTTAAAACGTGGGCCCATCATTGTGGCCTCCTTCAGAAATTTCTGAAGGTTTTCATCCTTTAAGTAAAACAAGATATAACATAGGAGCTGATACTGAAAAAGGTAACCTTATTTTTCATGCGCATTGATATTGTCTGCAAATACCTGATATCTTTTCTGCAGACTACCCCAGACTTTCTCTTTTATTGAAGAGGTGAAAACACTGTCTTCATCACATCGTCTGAAATGTGCCTCCAGCTTGGCCAGGATGGGGATGATTTGATGATTTTGGCATGTGGGTGACTTGTTACTTGACACACACATGGTTGACGTGTACAGGACTTGCATGCACTTAATAAACTCCTCTGCCTTGATTAAATCAGTGTGCGTGAACCTTTCTAGCCTGTTGAAAAATATTCACAATGTTAAAGGTAACTGACAAAATTTAGCTCTTGCAAGTGATGCTCATGTCATTCACTCACTTGTCCTTCTCCATAGGCTTCCTCAGCCGTTGATCCAGAGCAGCTGCCTGGATTGCATCAAACTGCTCCATAAATCTCTCCACCATCAGGAAGAGAGAATTCCAGCGCGTCTTAACGTCAAGAATGACATTGTGCTCTGGCAAAACTAAAGCACAGATAGACACAAACATTTTTTAAATTACTATAAAAAAGGTAATATGAATAACAATACTTCTTGATATGTAACTGCATGTGCTACTTACTCAGGATTTGCTGCTTTTCTCTGAGCACAGTTTTGCTCAAGGATGAACGTTTGAGCCACACCACAACTGAACGGATTTTGGCACACCAGCTGGAAACTGCAGGAATGTCATACACCTTTTGTGCGGCCAGGTTGGGTGTATGAGCAAAGCATCCCACTTTTAAAAAGTCCAAATTTTTCAAAGCAACATCCATGTTGCTGGCATTGTCTACAGTGGCAGCAATTATTTTCCCTCCCAAGTGAAATTGCTCCACAACGTTTGATATTTCTTTAGCGACAACTGGACCTGTTTGTGACTCATAAACTGCTTCAGTGCTGAGCACATTCTGCTTCATTTTGCCTTTGAAGATGTAGTGAACAGTCACTGTGAGGAAATGGTCCTGAGCAATACTGGTCCATCCATCACAGGTGATAGTGACCTTGTTAACCTGTGCCAAATTCTGGATGAGCTTGCTTTTCTCCACGCAATACCAAGCAGTTATATGTGTGTTGGATAGATCATCCTTAGATGGGGGCTGATACCTCGGATTAAGGGCAGAGGACATCTCCCTGAATTTTAACAAAAAAAAAAAAAAAAGCGAAATTTATAAAAAAAAAAGTGTTTTTGACTTGAAATTTAATTATTTTTTTCACATAAAATAAATAAATCATACAAAGCATCTCCCTGAATAAACAGAAAATACATTTGAATTTTAATTTGATTTTTTTCTTCCAGATAAAAAATAAAAACATAGCTCACCTTTTATTCAAATATAGTTTACCTATAAACACCTAACACCATATTTACACCAATTTTGTAAGTCTTTTCTAATTCCACATTTAGAAAAGACAAAGCTAAGCAGCTATGAACATATTAACTTTTACAGTATTATACAGTCTATAAGATACTATTTTTTTATGTCAGAGTAATACAACATTTTTCACCTGAATGATGGTGACTCTGTTGAAAATGGATGGAGATCTTTGACTATAAATTTTGTCACTGCCCTATAAATTTCGTCCACTTTTTCTTTGGTCATTTTAGCCTTTTTGGCCAGGATGAAGGAAGTATCTGCCATCAAACAAGAAGACAGCCGCATGTAACTACGACGGGGTTAGCTAGTTCACCTTACATGCATTAATTTAATAATAACGTGGTTAGCCTACTCAATGTAAATTACACACGAACAACATTAAGATACTCACCCAGAGAAGAACGGCTGCTGCTGCCATCATCATCATCAGTTATCATTTCTGCTACACTGGCAGGGCTACGGGCCGGACTCTCCTCTTCGGGTTCTTGGATGTTGCTAACTCCGAGAACAGGCACCACACCCGCAGTGGATGTGCTCGGTGTGAGGTCTTGATGCAAGTTATCAAATGCGGTGCATTTCTCTGCTTTTACAAAAACGCTATGCGTCGCCAGGTGTTTCATTAGATTTGAGGTGTTACCTCCTTTGCACATTATTACCTTTAAGCATTTGTTGCAGGCTGCTGAGTTTATATCTTTTGCTGTGAAGTACAGCCACACTCCCCAGCGCGTTGCCTTTGGCATTTTAGCTCTGCTCTAAAAAAAAAAAAATGTACGTACCTGGGCCCGACTACTATCCTTGGAAAGGTAAAGTGATTGGCTAGATTTCAAAGTGTATGACATCTCAGGGGAAAAAAGCACAGAAATAAAGCACCGAAATATGCGCTGCTTTTCGGTCTGGTTACTACCGCTTATGTCAGAACCGGTTCCACAATGGCACCGGTTACCGGTACCCATCCCTAGTGTCTCACCGTGCTCTTGTCCACGAACTCAACCACCAACTGCACCAACGCAATCCTCAGTGGGCACAAAACATTGTGAGCAAAGTATATTGACTACAGGTAGAAAGGAAGGATGAAAAGAACAGAGGAGAGAAACAGAGCGAATGAGAAAGACAGAAGCAAAAAAAGACAAACTGCAAGGTTAGAAACAGGGAAACAATGAAGAAGCGAGAGGATATGAGAGAAAAAACCAAGCTAACAAAAGCATCAGAAATGAGCAGCTTAAGAGCTTAGCTGGAATTAGAAACACCTAATTTTCCAGTGAAACCATCTCAGCCACGGCTGTACAGCGACACAAGACGAGAGCCTTACGCCCGGAGAACAATAAAGCACTTTCATCATTTGTATCCCACTCCACTGACACTTCTTCATTTATTAGTTTGTCTTGGCCTCTCAGTCATTACCATAGTCTCTGAGGCACTGAAAGATCCAATAACATTTCTTAGATTGTCTAACAATAAGTGGAGCAAATTGATATTGAGGTGGTGCTAATCAGCAGCAATTCTGTCAACACTTCAAAACACAAAAGCATCAGAGGGAAAACTTTTCAGCCTCAAGGGAGATCTGCCTGCACACGTCAGTGAAAATCTTTACAATGAGGTGACTTTAAACAATTCTTTTCTCCCCCACCAGTTTTTCTCTTTTGACAGCAAAGCTAAAAGAATAGAGACATTAACCTGGAGCAGATATTAACCTGGAGAGATATTACAAAGGTCATTAAATTGAACAAAGGGTCATCAAGTGATAGTACACACTTTCACTGACGGGTGAGAGGTATAGTGTATCTGTAAAAGTCAACATTCTAGGATAGCTCTTTCGTGCTCTTTCCAAATCTCACATCCCTAAGCTGTGGATGTCTAGACAAAATAATAAAATATAGGAATCACTGGGTTGAATCATGCTCTTGCAAAAGCACAGAATATTTTTACATCATCTCATTTTTTGCGTATTTTCTGAGGGAGAAGCTAAGTGATGAAAGGAGGAAGTAAGTGAAAATGAGAGGAAATGAGCAGATGGAGGAAAAAGTAGGTAAGGAAAATGAGATAAGAGGTGAAATGAGTAAAGAAGGGGTGATAGGAGAGGAAAGGATCATACATCAGGGAAGGGAAGGGAGAGGAACCTGTCCGCTGAGGAGGGAAAGTAAGCTTTGCTTCCGAGAGTCAGGGGATGAGAAATGAATAAAAAGAAGACCCCAGTGGAGTATTAAAGTTTTTTTTTTCTATCTTTTTCCTGAAATACTGAACCCTCCTCCACTCTCACACGAGGAGAAGAAGCAGACAGGGTTCACCAAAAAGTCACAGGAGTGGAGAAAGGAAAAAGTCAGAGGAAAAACTGCCAAGTCAGATGAGAGAAAACCCTTATCTACATGTATGCTCTCTAAACTCATCCCTCCGTCGGCAAAAATAAGTCATCTCATTTTTATTTGCTGTTTGAATCATTTTTTTCTGTGCTGGAAAATGTATTTCATAACCTCAACTCTAACCATCCTTATTTTTACCTTGCCCTAAGCAACACAGTGGGGATTAAGTCAAATGAGATGATTAAAACAAAACTGTGTTTACAAACAAGGCAAGATAGATAGACACACATGCACTGAATATTGAGTATACATAAACACAGACAATTACAGCCTCAGCATTGAAACTAACTGGTTGATATTATGTTGGACCTCCCTGTGCCTCCATGATAACTCAGAGGCATCAACGTATAGTGGTGTGAAAAAGTGTTGTTAAATCATGAATCAACTGTGATTAACCACTTTTTGTGGAAAACTGAGTTAATTTTTACTAAACACACTCAGGCCTGATTACTGGCAGACCTGTTGAATCAAGAACTTACTTAAACAGAATCTGTTTGACAAAGTGAAGCAGGCTAAAAGATCTTAAAAAGCAACATGCCTAAGAAACAAAGTCACTGACATCTATCAGTCTGGAATAAGTTACAAAGCCATTTCTAAGGCTTTGAGACTCAAGTGAACCACTGGGAGAGCCATTGTTCACAAATGGAAAAAAAACCTGGAACAGTGGTGAACCTTCCCAGGAATGACTCGTCTACCAAAATTACTCCAACAGTGCATTGATGACTCATCCAGGAGGTCGCAAAATAACCCAAATGAAAATGAATGAACTGCAAGCTTCACATGTCTCAAAGATGAACTTTTTGGAAGGTTTGAGTCCTGTTACATCTGGAGTAAGACTAACACAGCATTTCAGAAAAGGAACATAGGTTTGGATTTTTTTGCCCCTTAATAATAAACACCTTACACTGTTTACTTGTGTTATGTTTGTCTAGTATTTAAGTTTGTCCCACAAACATACAATAAAATAGAAAATCAGGAATGGGCAAATACTTTTTCACACCACTGTAGATGCCCTTTTTCTGGCACAGGCCACTGCTATTGATTTTGAGTCTTTTGGACTTTGCAGAAGAACCTTTGTGGACTTTGTTGGTCTGCAACAATGTTACAGTGGCTGGTATGTATTAAAGTAACATCTGTGTGAATTCTTGGGTTTCCCAGAAGAACATTGCAATGCAGAAAGATTTCACTTCTTCTTTGGGTGGTTTTAACATTTTCTAGACTCACCCGGCTGATGAGAGGGTTACATCTTGCTGCTGCTTCTCATTTGAGAGGATCTGCTCAGATGCCTTATAAACCATATATTAATAACCATTGTATTAAAGTTACAGTAGAAAGGGGTTGTTTCAAATAGAAGTGAGAGTGCAAGAGTGCTGAAGACTTACATAATATTACACACACACACACACACACACACACACACACATATACATATATATATATATATATATATATATATATATATATATTATTCTTATTAGTGGATTTATTTATTTTAAAAATACAAATGAAAAGAATTTTACATTTTTGAAGTTACCCATTAATTTGTCCTACTTTTTTGCAGTTTACATCAAAAGGACTCAAGTTATATATGAAATGTGGGGGAAATAAAGCAGAAAACTAATAATAATGCATGGTCTGGTAAAAATTATTGCAAAATCATTGCAGCCATGTGCAATATACTCTCACTCTTGTTGCTTTTGAAATGGTTGCTTCAAAGATGGGGTCCAGGTCTGCAATCATTTGCAGTTTGGCATTTTCTTTAAAATGACCCAAGTAACACAGAGTCAGTCTGCTGTCAGTGTGCTATCAGTCTGTGGTTGAATGTGGTCAACTTGACAATTATATGCAATTGTTGCTCTCTACTTGCACAGAAATTGAAAAAAAAAAAAGCACATTAACTACTTACATCCAGAGTCCAGCCAGAAACTCATAGACCTATCGTGAGGTAGTTTCTGCAGGATGGTGATTTAACTGCAAAATGAATTAGGCACTCAGGAACCTTTCTTTTACATAGGAATATAATTTAAATACAACCAGTTGACACAATTTGAGTGAAGTCCCTCTCTGGAAAGAGACAAGTCACAGGAAGGTTGTACTCAGTCTGTGGAGTTATCAGTCTATCTATAAAATAGATAGCAATTATTTTCAAACATTCATCAATCAAATCTGAGGGTGATTGAAGTCAGTTCAAGTTGGATCACAACTGTTTGGAGACAGGTCGCCTACCACTGGGTGATTGAAAACTCTGCCAGAGGTTGTCGTTACCTACCTTAATACTTGCAATCAGTTGTTGAATGCCCCCCGAAACAGACACACACACAACAACAACTAACAAAAAAACACACACACAATGCAATCATCATCCAACCACCAGGAGGTTCCGCTCCTGTTTTAACTCTAGTGTGACAGAGCCATAAGTAAGTCAGAGCAAACCTATATTCTAATGGAGCAACCAATTATAAAAGCAAAGGGCGAAACCTGCAGCTACCATAATTAAACTCAGTACAAAGGAAGCCAATTCCCCTCCTGCTGTCACCTCCAATGGTTCAGTCTATTTCTTTGGCTTCAGTATTTCAAACAGTTCAACCCTCAGCCTCCTCTTTATTAAACTATGAATGCGTGGAGCAACAGACAGGTCACTCAAAAGAGAGAGAAAAAATTATTAATTCAAAGCACATGAAGCAGTAACAAAACAATATAAAGCAAATATACATGAGATGATTTTGAATATATTGTGTCATAAATTGAAACAAATCAAATTTACTAGACCAGCCAAAGTGTTAACTATTTAACTCGGGTGGATGCAGATTATGTTAAATTTGGTAATGATTTTGGAGCGTGACTCCACTGTGAAAACTGAATTACATTTAATTCAGCATGAATTTGTTTCAGTTATTTAGTGGTTCAATAATCCAGGCCAGTGGGTGTGTTTATCGTAGCAGTCTGTGGAGTCACTGTGACACGTGAGTTATGATGAGCTCACGTTTTGTCCTCAGCATCTTTGCTGTTGGGCCCTGCAGTTGGCCTCCCTGTAAAATCCCCCACCAAAACTCAAGCACACAGACAAAAAAAATATGCAATCTTTTTAACAAGTGCATTTGTGTTTTCTTCCACATGCCTTTAGCACATTTAGACTCCTACAGGTATGGCATTACATGGCTGACATGACTATAGCTGTCATCCTTATCTCTGTCAGGCAGTTGTACTGTTCCCAGGGCCCCTGCTCTCAACGCATTATTTTATTTCATCGTTTGCTTTAGACCAGTGTTTTTAAGGCAACCTGTCAGATTTGCAGTAAGCCTAATCCTTGGACTGAGTCATGTAGTCTGCAGTACAACCCTGCTTTTTGTTTTTCTTTTGTGCTTTAAACTTCACTGTCCCTCTCTGTTTTCCCATTTTTCTTCTTTAGTCTGTAAGTGAAGTCCAATCTCTATCTCTTTCTCACTTTGTGTCCCTGTAATCACATTGTTTTGACAAATCGGACAGTGTTGAGCTGTCTTGTATGTCCCGTTTGCTTGGAGGGTATGAGCCTATATGTGTGCTTGCAGTATTTCAGTGTCTGTGTGTAAACTTGCATTTATTAAAGCATTTTTGTGAGTTGCTAAAAATAAGTGAACATGTGTGAGCAGGAGTAGACAAAAATGTAGTCTGAACACAGTTTCTGTATTACCTGTCTGTTTTACAATCCAGGACCAATTAACACTTCTGCTGTGGTTCCTAACAGATTAATTCATTAACAAATTCACTGTCTGTGCTCCTACAAGAATTGTGAAAAGTTAGACTATACCAGGAAGTGATATCTGTTGTAAAAATATTAGTCAACTCCTTTAATGTAAAGCAGAAGCAGCTGTAATGGAAATATAGTGAGGCCAAGTTTTCATACCTGCATAAATATTCTTTTGGGACACCCAGGTGTAGAATGATACAATACAAATGTATTAATAGCAAGAGATGCTTTTTTATCAAGGACAAAGGTGATTTTTGGACTTAAAATGTGCCCTTTCTGGTTAAATCTTATGTACAGATAAGATAGATCTTGTATGATCTCCCTAATGGAAGATTTAAAAAGTTAGGTTGGCCTTGACGCCCCTGCAGATGTAAACAGTATCTTCATTTGAGATCAGTCTTTACCAAGCATGACTTTTTCAGACATTCCAAAATACTTTAGAAAAAGTCTTCACAGCTGGATGTTCAGTTTGCATTGCAGTGACAACAGTAATAATACTGAGGCCAAAACAAGCGAGATGAAAATCTATGACTGGGTGGACTCGCTACAAATAGCAGCTGCAGTACAGAGATAATTACTCAGTGTGAATGAACATGAAATGTCTCGCACAGGAAAATGCAAACCACGAAGAGTATCAAAAAGTGAGTTTGAAATCAGTTTCTTTCCCTGCCTCAAGCTCAAGCAACTGACTGCATATTCACACATTTCTCTTCAACCAATCAATTTTTTCTGCCACTGCTTCCATGATTTTCTGATGCTTTCAGCTGTCATCTCAGTGTCAGAGTAATGTAACTCAGTCTCCACGCCAATTCAGATCCAGTTTTCAGCACAGCTCATAGAGGAGTGGGCCTGTCCAGTGAGTATGGCATGAATATAGCACATGACAGTTCCAAATTAAACCCCTTAAAAGAAAAAAAAGAAAAAGAAAACAGAGAAACAGAAAATAAAACTTGTCTAGAGACCACTGGAGACATACAGCTATAAAGGTAATGAACCATGTACTTTGAAAATAGCCAAAGGACAGCAGCAGCTTTAATCCAACTATTTCTGTTTGGGGAACTATATCAATGAACTATAAACATACTATTTTTATTAAAAAATAATAATCAATAAACCTGGTGAGTTTGCCTGCAGGTAAATAAATGAACATGGTTTGAAAACTTATGTTGCTCTTTACTTATGATTTTCATTTTGATCTTTGTTGGATTAAAAAAAAAATGGATCCATGCAAAGAGCCTCCCCACCCCGAGAGGACCCACTCACATAAGAAAAAGAAATCATTTAAAGTAATACTGCAAACATCAAATCAACCTCCAGCTAAGGTTTGATTAAAGACCGACACCTCCCTTGATGTGCGTCCTTCTCTGTGAGCGCCACTCTCTTTTCAGCTTTCACCTCTATGTTTTCTATCCCACTCATTTTTAGTTGTTTACCTGTTTTAAACCTGTTATACTGTTGCCAAGAGAATTCTGGGAGGAAAACCACAATACCTGACCAAGGAAAGGAAGTGAAATCACAGGAAAGCTATTTGCATAAGCCTCAGGGGGGATAAAGGGTGGGGGGTGGAGGGGTTGATAGTGGGATAAGGAGAGCGTTCTATTTCTGTCGAATCTGGGCGGAGGATCAGTGGCAGATCGGGGCTCAACACATCACTCAGCCACTACAAAGATAAATATATAATTGAAAGCGGAAGAAAAACGGAGACGTGTGGGATGACAGATGTGCGATTCAGACTTGAGCCCAAATCTTTGAGGTGATCCGATGCACATCATTAGCCAATGTTTTCTTCTCTCCAGTGCATACGTATATGTGTGTAATGTGTAATCAGTGTATAGTGTGTGTGCTACAAAAGACTCTGTGGACAGAGTATTTGATGACTGCTGTGTTCGTGTGTTTTTCATCATCTGCGCAGGTTTGTCTTGGATTTTGAGCAAACAAATTTGTGTGCATTTGTACCGATGTGCTATTGCAAATGTTTTGGACAATTAAGTAACATTTCTTGCCAGTGGTGTTTATGTAGATGTGTGGGATCTTTGTATTAGGGAATGCACAAATGTGTGTACGTATGATGAAAATTGCACATTCTGTGGTTTAGGGAATTGGAGAAAGAAGAAAGGGATATAAACAAGGCTGAATGGGAATTGTACAAGAAGAAAAGACTCCCCTAGGGCCAATAAACTAGCTTAATTACAGGAGGCCTTGTTAATTTAGTCTCTGCCAAAGCAAAAGATCTCTCTCTTGTAGAGCAAACACAGTAGCAGCTGCAGGAGCTGACGCTTCCCTGAACTCTTCATGGCCTTGTCCCAGTCAGGGAGGGATGTACCAGTATTTGTTATACGCGGTTTTTTGTGATGGTTTGGGAATACTGCTGTAGTATGTACCAAAAAGGTCATGATGGAGTAGAGCAGGGATTACAAGTGCCTGAAGTTCTTATCATTTACACCATGTTGTGGCACACTAGATTTTGAGTCGGAGTTGTGCGATAGCAAGCATTCTAGATTTTGTTGCACTTGCCTGTAAAAAAGGAGTAACTTCAAATGTTTGTCATTTAAATTAACAAGAACAACTGAAAAAAACAACACAATAGCTGTTAACAGACTTTGGCTGACTGACAGCATAAAATGCAAGAATTTATGTTTGCCTTAATTTTCTAAAAATATTTTACGAACAAAATATGAAATAGTTCTAGTAAAAATGAAAGCTGTCAAACCATGTTTTCTCTTCCAATTCTAACATTGTTAAATCAGTCAGCGATGCAGTGCATTTGCCATTGTCTAAAACTTTTCTTAACGCTCCTGACAACTTGTGCAACCTTGTCAGCATTCTCATAAATATGCATTATTTCAACATATTTTAAAATGAAAAAGCTAAGCATGAAAATAAGTAACACTGGACCTGCATCACACTTTCATGAGAAAGCCAAAATCCCATAAATAAAAAATCAGTTTAGGGGAAAAAAAAAGAGCCACATAGTAAATAATCCAGGCACCCAGTGTATTTTGCATTTGATAAATTACAGGGAAGATAAGGGGAGGAAAGTTAGGCTTAATGCTCTAAAAGAGCAGAAACTCATCTGTCAAGGTCAAAATTCGAGATGTTGCTCTTCCTCTTCGGCTGCATATCGGGTGTTACGTTTTTATATAACCGTGTACAGCAAATTGCTACACAAATGACCCCACTATGAAATGCCATAGTGGGAGTAAAGCAGGAAAAATGCAGAGGGGGATTAAAATATAGACGGAGAGTCATTGATTAAATGCTGCAAAGTGAGAGTAATTCTGCAAGCTCCAGGGATACACACACCACACTCTTTCCATTATTCATGCTTCTGCATTTCTCTTTTCACCTTTATCTCATTCTTTCTTTCTCTTTCTCTGTCCACTCTTCCTCATCTGCGAGCTGGCTGTCGATGTGTGATGATGAATTGCTGCCGGTGTGAAACCTGCGTGTTGTTCTGTCATTATTCAATAACAGGTGCAGCAGAAATCAAGGCAGTTTGGCAGTTATTGTACAGCTGCTGGCATCATGTGATTATTCGCCATAATTTACTTTACTGCCCTGTCCTATAGAACAAACGTTAACTTCAGTTGTTTATCTAACAGGAAAGGAGAGAGCTGTGGGTGTCTGCTAACTTGAGTAGCTGCTTCTGTTTAATAAGAAACACAGTTTTTCATAGTTATCTATAAGTACAACATTGGCAGTCAGGTACATGGTGTGGCATATATTTTTAATAGCTAGTGCAGACATGACATGGAAGCACAAGCACTTGAACTATTCATGAAGTGATGAGACTGACTAAATGTAGATAAAAAATATTCTATATTAAACAAAAGAATAGCACTTCTAAAAATATTAAAATATTTTTAGAAGTGCAACTTCCAAGTAGACCCATGAATGTGTCAAAAACTGTAAAAATCCCTGTCATGGTGCTGTACTTTTGATTTATAAATACACTTAATTATATCATGATTACACCTTGTCATACCCTTTTCACACTGTGCATATGCAATGTACTTTCTAGCTTAAAATTGTTAGTAATTTTTTACATAATGATTCTTTGATTTCAGAAGATAGAGGACAAGTGGTTTTTTCTAGGCAATGAATGTGAATTATACTCTCAAAAATAAAACTGCTAAATAAATATGAAATCACAGCACAATCTACATGATTTTCATTATAGATCGATATGTGGAAAGTGAAAGCTCTTAAACCATTTTTTATTTTTACTTATGTGTCTACATGCTTTATTATTAAAACACACATTCAGAATACAGTGCACTCTCTAGGAGTTTGCAGCCTACATACAGACTCATAGATCTAATACCCGACATCAGAGTTCATTGTAAATTATTTTTTACATTTCCTTGATCATTTTCTTACTCATCTTATTACATAATAGATAAATGAAAAAAGACAAATGGACAGTTTCTTGATTTAACACTGCTTGTTTTTCCTATGCTGAAAGTCTCTGCCCTGCACATTGGTTAAGCACGTCTGATTCGCTTGCCCCAACCTCTCCTTTCTTTGAATAAAGTTATACAGTCATAACATAAACATTCACCCTATTAATAAAAATGTGAACATTTTAATTTTAACCCAGGTGTTTTAAGGCTCACCCTTTGATGCCATTTACTATTGTTACTACATACTAAAAAATATTGCCAGATGTTAGTCTCTTCCCATAGCACAACAATTAAACATGATTGCACCAGGACTCTTAACAGCAAGGTTGATCAGAAAATCCATGGGCTGGTGTTATGGTGACAAGGAACCGATATGGGTTACTCATCTGGGTAGTTCAAAGGTATCAGTTTGTCAGTTTTGCAGTTTGTTATTTGTTTAAACAGCCCCTGTGAAACCTCTCTATATAAATATATAAATATATAAAACTCTCTTTTGATGGCCTTGAACCATTAATTACTTTCTGTGGTCCACCCTGCTAAAAATATTTAATGCAAATTGCAAGAGCGCCTTTTTCTCTTTCTATAAGAGCACTCTAAACTGAAGGAGGTGGTCATACACCTGGCACTACATTAATTTACATAGCACCTACAAGTAAGAACATTACATTACATTACATTACAAATGACACATACATGTACATTACATGTACATGTATGTGTCATTTGTGTCACAAGTTCTACATCAGTAGTTTTGACTGTCCCAGCTGGCATCCTGCCAGTCTAGCCTGACCCCCTATCGCGCGAGCAGATATATCAGCCTGCTCAGCTTAAACCACATTGATATGTGGGGGATTTATTCTATGTTAAGCCAGCAGGCTGCAGCCTACTGACTTATATTGGAGCTGGCTGCAGCAGTGGCCTACAGGGTAAATGGGTTGGCAGTGGGAGCCGAGGACACAGGAATTAGGCCTCTGCTGCTAATTGCACGAGAGAAAGATTTGTTTGAATTGGGAGAGAGCAAGCCTGCAGGGCTACAGTGGGGGGTAGTCAGCTGAGTATGTTGAGACAGTCAGTAGAACTACATTGGGGAGTTTCATTGATAAAACACGCATGAGGATATTTGCTCGCTTTAAGATCACACTGTGTTTTGGCCAGCACTGTTGTAGCTGAATTACTTTTCTTTAAGTATAGACTTTGCAAATATGACCAAATAGAATGCACATGTAAATGTGGTCTTCAAAGTAATTTTAACTTTTTCTGTAAACCTTTTTTTGTCCAAGACAAAATATGTTACTTGTAAATCACACTAACAGCTAATTAAATTCAAAGGTGTGACTACTCCTCAATGATATCTCGTAGCTAATCCACTCGCGGCCTGTGTTTCATTTCATGCAAACATGTTTCCTGCAGGACCACAGATGAAAGTGTGGGCTCTTACTGATTGGCTGCAGAGTAATAGATGCAGTGTTTACGTGACAATTTTTCTCTGTTCATGTCCTCAGTATGCTTTACTTGAATCTCTTGTTGGTTCTCTGCTTGACCCACTGCCTGTAAAAAAAAAAAACAACCAAAAAAAAAAAAAACGGTCCTTTGAGACTAGTTCTAATAATAAATATTTCATTTTATTTCCAAGAAAAACATCCCCACCTTCCCTTCTGACTCTCTAATGATGTTCAGATTTCTAAAAGCAAGGCCCTCCCAGATGCAGTTCGAAGCTGGAGATTCTGACGAGCAACAAACTCCCACTAAAGTCTCTGACCATATAGTAATTTTGATGCATTCAAATCCCTTTCTTTTCCCTTTCTTTATCTCTTCCTACTTTCCTTCCTTTTTTCACCCCCATTTTTTAATGTTTTCTCTGCACCTCCTCTCTGATGCTCTATTAAGCCAGCTATCTGATGTGTTAATGAGGCACTAATGAGACAAGGTCCATCTTAATCTCAGGCAGAGTATCGGCGTGCAGAATGATTTTAAAGAGTCTGCGGGATTACCATTGGGACGGATGCTTTGTGAGGCAGGGCGTGAGAGAATCTAGTGGAGGGGAAAGTAAGACTAAGGGCGACAAAGGTGAGAAGCAGCGTTGTATGTATGCATGTTTGGTGCAAATCAGTTTTAGTGTTAGTTTAATGTTTTTTGTGCTAATGACTGTAGAACATAGGTGGGTGGAAGGGAGCTGTGATCCTGATGGGAAACAAGTAATGAGGCCTTTGTGCACAAACTCAACACCCACACATGAGTTTTTTTTTTTAAAGAAAACAGAGAGTGTAGTCTTTATCTCCTGCAAAGGATACTTATTCTTTTTAAAATCTAATGTTTTTATCTTCTCTCCTAGATCTAAAACTGCTGTCCTTTAGCTGTCTCTTGTGGTCCGCTTTTTAAGAGATGAGAGGATGTCCTCTATTTCTCTTGATTAAAAACCATGGGACACCGCCGCAGATGTTCTGTCTCTCACACCTCGCTCACCGGTAGCAATCCCTGTAATCAATTAAGTCAATTACCATTGAAGTCTGATCATCTCCCCTCATCACAGATGGGCATGACTTAGATTTATTTGAAAGTTAGCCACAGTGACTTTATTCTAACTCAAAATTACTTTCCAGAAGGAAAGTTTTGATTTTCTCTTTGCCTAAACTTTGAAGCATAAATTAGCTCAGGAACTTTGGAGCTTTTGAATTGTCTCTTTTGGCTTTGCTAAGTGTTTGAGAACTTACATGACTTGTGGCAGACTTGTAAAGCTGACAGCTGATTTCAGCAGTCCCAGTCTGAACTGTGGCTGTGAAGTTGCCCTCCTGCCTGCCTTCACACTCTTTGTGTCTGACACCATGTGTTGCTTTTTTTGACCGAGATTCTACCCAGGGGATTATCTCGGATTATCCAAAAGTCTTGTCTTCAAGCTCCAATCTCACTTCTGGCTTCCTCCCTTGACTTTTGATTCGCCTTTGCAACCAGCAACTTTTCTCTAGACGACACACACAGAATCATCCAGCACCACGACAATAATAAAAGTTAAAACAAATAAATAAATAAAAACCTCTAAGGTTTGATACTTAGCATAACTTCAAGCCTTTAATTAAATTTGTCACAGATGAGAAGTTGTTGTTTTCTACTAAAATAAAAAAGCATCCAGTAGAAAAATGGATGAAAGTCTGAGACAACAGAATGAAGGTGGGGGCCGACCCCCTCAGGGCCTCTTTCCTTTTACATAACGTTGCAGTCTCGGCATGTTCAGTACAAAGAATACTGGGTATTATCAGCCCATTAAGTAGCTGTTATCAGTTAAATATATATCTCCAGGAGGTGCCACCTATACCATTCAGTATGCCCATTAGCCTGTTATCATCCACTGTAATCAGTAACAAACACTGATTCTGTAAACCTCTGGCAAAATCTTCAGTGATAAATGTGTCAGTAAGGTAGCAACACACTTTACTTTAAAATTGTTTGTAATTTATTGTGAATACTATATTAACTATACTATATTGTATTATAATAATGAAAAACAAAGTATTTTTGGAGCTAATCCCCAATCCTAACCCAAATAGCTAAAAATAAATAAATAAATAATAAAGCCTAAGTAAATTCCAAAACATGAATCTCAAACTTGTCTTTTATTTCTGCGAATCAAGGGGATTAAGTAGTCCCCCAAATATGGATTTCCCTTGCTATTTTGACCAGGAAACACACCACCTATGAGCTTCATTTAATCTTGGCTGAGTTCCATCCGCTAAACAGACAGTATACTGTTTATAGCATGGATGTCAAACTCATTTTACATCATGAGCCACATACGTGCCACTTTAAGTGGGTTGGACCAGTGAAAGGCCTGTTTCTGTCCGTGTAAAGTAGTTTAACGGCACATTTAATCTCTGAGATGTCGCTGTATAGGAAAAAGAAGTGCAATTTCAACTGTCACCTCTTTGGGCTTAAACTAAGAGAAATGAATGTGTAAAAACTTTAATAACTTGTAATTATAAAGCAGAAAGTTTCTGTTAATTAACAGAAAATGTGTTTTATTTATTTATTTAACTGCAAGCACTTTGTCAAAAAAAATCTATAGTAGTGTGAAAAGGAACTTTTCTGTGTTTAATTGTTTTTCTGTTACTTCAATACTTTGGTACAGTATGAATAGCTTGCTGTAAGACACATGAAAATACAGTTAAAAGTCCAAAATGTATGCCATCCTTCACATTTGTTGGACGTAAAAGTAAAACGTTGCCAGTAAAATAAATGCTCAAAAGTACTTACAGACACCTGATGTACAGATACCTGAAAATTCTACATAAGTAGTAATCAAGTGTTTGTATTTCGTCATGTCCCACCTGTGGTAACGAGCAATGCAACAATCTTTGCATACATATAACATGCAGCTCTTGTCATCTACAACATAACTGACACTTATATAGTGGGAAGTGGAGCTGCCTCTGTCTCAGAATTAAGTGTTGTGACACATAATGATTAGGGGTGCAACGATACACAAAATTCACGGTTCGGTTCGGTTCGATACTTTGGTGTCACGGTTCGATATTTTTTCGATACAAAAAAATGTTCATGCATTTTTAATTTGTCATTTATTAAAATTATAAATATATATTTTAACTCAAAAGTACAGTTTTTAAATTTAACCCTAACCCTTGTGCGTGTTTTTTATTTTGACAGCGAATGCGCACCTGCGGACCACTTATGTGCAGCCCTGGTTATTTAGCTCGTCATATTGCAGCCACAGAAATTATTTTGTCCATGAAACCATAAAGCTGCACTTTCTTTTTGCCTTATAGTCTGATTTGTCATAACTTCTCCGTTTTGTGGTAAGCTTTTATTTGGCTGTCACTTCTTCACCCTGACCTGTCTTATTTGGCTCAGCAGAACTGAAATGCTTTTACACGCTCACTCACATAAGCTCAGCGATTCTCTGCGCGATCAACCTCTCACATGTGTAAGCTGCGGGAGATTTCACTTGTCATGTTTGCATAGTAAGCTAACGATTAATAAGACGATGTCAGAGGAATTGGTGCACAAATTATCATCACTCACAGATCAGTACTGTCGCTCTCTATACACAGTTCGCACGATTGCAAAGTGAAAGCAAAAAAACAAGCGCAAATTCAAACGCGACTTCAATATGTCACATATTGACAGTGGCTCACCGATGCCAATGACATAATTACCCAGCTACATTTCTGAAAGAATGCAAAAGCATTGACATATATTTTTCCTACAATAGCCCGACGGGCAGGGAAGAGAAAGATTTTGGTAGCCCGACTGAAAAAAATCGCTAGCTCCAGGACGTCGGGCTAGCGATATTGCGAGCCCTGTATCTGATTGAGGAATCACTCATCTTTGGAAAAGAGAGTTTATTACAGAGAAATGGCTCTTTCCAAAATAAAAGCTATACTATCCGCTTCTTCTGGGCTATATTCTCAGCAGCATAAGGAGAATCATGTGCTAACAGCTGTCTAAATGACTCGGCTAAAGTTAGTAGCATGCTTGCTTTTTTTTGTCTGCTTCCACTTGTCTTTGCAGTAGGATGATGTCGGCGTAAATGTGCAGTCATATTCGTTGTGTTCCCACTAGTGCTTTCAGGTTAATCTCGTTGAAATGACCTTAACGCCACAACACGGCAAATCTCCGTTAACGAGCTACCGCCGATCGCTCCGTGCATGGGGCTAGACGGCCAACACGTTAACGAGCTAACTGCGCTAACACACTAGTTCACACCAATGTAATTGAGCATTGCATGGCACATCCAACATACTGTTTTACTTTAGTCCATGACTCGCTTACCTTCAGGGTCATACGTCACATGAAAACCAAAATAATTCCAAACGCCAGATCTGAATGAGGTTCAATTTGCCTGTTGCAAGTAGAGCTTAACTTCTGTCTCGCTAGCTTGCCCTGCGCTCTTCCTTCTGACTATGCTGTCTGTGTTGCGCGCTCAGTGGATCTGCGCTCGACAGTGCAGCCTAGGCGGAGTAGTCGAACACAGATTCACTGAGCGCTCAACACAGACAGCATCGTCAGAAGGAAAATTGATAAAATAAATTACAAATGTTGTATTGTTCGATACATATGCGTACCGAACCGAAAGCACTGTATCGAACGGTTCAATATCGATACGAATATCGTTGCACCCCTAATAATGATGTAAAGCGGGTGTTTTGAAGAGTCATCATTTTAAAACATATGTTGCTATAATATTCAGGACACACGCAAAAGACACATGGGCCATTTGTGTGTTTGTGCTTTAGGTACTGGCACATGCAAACAAACACTGAGATCATATGAACTCAAACGTGACCAGAGGTAGCTACTGTTTGCTTGGCAACTTTAATATTCTTAATTTGTGTGAAATAAAGTCTACTGCAGTCACAGTAGTAGCCAAGTAGGAAGCATACAAAGCAAGTACCATTGACAGAAAGAGTAGAGGAACATTTTCTCACATTCACTAAACCCTCCCTCCCTCATTTCACTTTTAGGGATAAATCGAACTGGCATGATCCGGAGTTGGATCACTCCGTGTTTAGGTTTTGTTTATTCTATGTTCTGGCTTTTGTATTTCGTGTTCCTTAGTTATTCTTTAGCGCCACTGTGATTTTTCTGGTTCAATGTTCGTGCCATTTCCTGTTTTATTTTGACGGTCCCATGTCCTATGTCAAGTGTATCTAGTATGTCTTATTAGTCCCAGCTGTGTTCCCCTCCTGTTTCCCATTCCCTCATTACTCCCTTGTATATTTAAGCCCTGTGTTTTCCTTTGCCTTTTGTTGGATCTTACCTCCTCATGTGTGTAAGTCTCCACATGTTCCTGGTTTTAGGTTTAGTCCCTCGTTTCTAGTTTCCTGGTGTTTTAGATCTAGTTTTTCAGTGTTTCGTTCCTAGTTCTCATGTTCAGGGTTTTAGTTTGGTGTTTTTGTGCCTTTGTGTATATAGTCGATTCTCCCAGCAATAAAGCTGCCCCTTTAAGTTCACCTTTTGTGAACATCATCACCCTACCTGCCACATTGCTTTTCAGTTTCTTACCTGATTCCTTGTGCATGCAAATGAACTAAGGAAAAATATTTAATGAGCCCCAACTCTATTTCTTCTTTTTTATTTATTTATTTATTTTTGTCACTGCTCAAGCGTCAATAAACTTTGAGGTGTGCCAGTTTGTACCACTGAGCTGTGAAACATGCCTGTCCAGTAATACAGTATAGCAATTTCATAATTCCCTCCCATATGGTGTATACATTGTATGAATATATCAATTTGAGAAGCAGATATACCAGATAAGGTAATCCAGTACACTAATGCTTAATGACATGAACTATAAGAAGATTGGCTACAGTCTAATGCACACAGAGATATGTTCTTATATATATGTATGCCCCAATACACAATCCTGTTTTCACTCATTCACAGCACCAAACCTGCACACAGTAATGAGTAGGTTATGTGCACATCAAATGCATGAATATATTTGATGTGCACATAGCAAATCAAGTAGAAGTTGAACAATACACATAATACAGGATTGAAAGTCTACATTAAAAATGTTTTTGTACTCTACTATTATAACTTAGTAGTTGTTTAAACATGGGGATAACTCTTGAGCATGTATCACACTGTCAATTACAATTTGCACATTCAGATTATTTTTTACAGCTATAAAATAATAAATCTTACTTTGAGACAGTAGAAGCCTTTCTCAAAGGTTAAAGAGTAGCAAGAACTAGCATATCTGACTTGACACAATAAGCACTAAGGGGAGAGCCATAAATGCTCGAAAATGATTTAAAGCATTCTTTCAGCTTTGAGCTTTAACACAATTAGAGCAAAATAAATAAATAAAATAGAGAAGTTATCATCTGGATTACTCTCAGAAGGCAATATTTTTAACTGTGCCTGCACTGAACAAAGAACACACACAACATGGCTCGAATTCAGTATAAATCCAGCACAACCAATCACATTAAAGACAGTAGACTTATTACACGGCTTTCAAATGGGAGGACTGATTCATGAGAATCACTATCCACAGCTGAAGCCAAGTGTTTCTAATACAAGCTATTTGTCATATAGTCAAACGATGTACATTATTACTTATCTGAATAGAATTTTGTTTAGAAAATCAAACTGTGTACAATAGAAATTTGTCCAGATATAGTTATCTGGACAATCATGTCTGGGACAGAAAAAATAAAATCAGCAGAAGTGCCAAAAGCTGTGGCCACTAGAGTAAACTGTATGCTACTCTAGTGGCCACTTGAATCTTTTTCCAAAAGCAACTCCTTTCCTGTGAACATCCATGTTAAATTGCCAAACTAAACAGCATTAAAAGGCATTTTTACAGCCTGATACAAAAAATGAGTTTGGCTTCTACTGATATGTTTTAATGGAAATATCAAATAACAAATAATAAGGCCATCTGTCCAATACAACCCCTCCAAAAAGTTTGTACTTCAGTTTTAGTGAATGAAAGTCTAATGTTTTAATGGTTTGTTGCTTAGCAATGATGAGTAAATATGCATGTCTGTGCATTGCACCAGAACAGTTCATGAATGTAGAACTGCCAACCACGGCAGGCGCAGCTAAAATCTTAGCTGCAATTGCAAACGGCTTCATTATGTCATATGATGACACAGTGGTAATGTACATCTTTTCTATATAGTCTCTAGTTGTGGTAAACAGTTATACACGTATTTTGTTCCTCAGTTTTATCTTTAAAGCACTTCAGGCCAGCATGTGTTGTTTAAATGGGTTATAGGCTGTCAAAAATTAGTATTGGTAACAATACTATTGATTTTTGAATCAATCTGCCCATCTCTAGAATATATGACCAATGGCATCTAATAAAAGCCCAACCAAGCATTACTCCCATCTCTTTTTCCCCAACCCTAGCACCCTGAGTATGGTATGTTTGACCTTTTTTGAGTCTTTTTTTTTTTTTACTGTTTTTTGTTATATATATTTTTTCTTTAAACCTCATTGTTTACCAGTGTCACTTCTTCAGTGTAGACATCTCTTTGTTGGTTTGAAATGGGTTGTAAAATATTGAGATACTGCTGAAGCTACTATATCGTTAATTTGGAAGATGTCGTTTATGTATTAATTCAACAGTATTGAGTATAATGAGGGGTATTTCTAATCTTTAGTGTAATCTTTATATGGACTAAAAATGGTGGACAGTGTTATCAGAATAACCATATGCTAAATTAACCTTCTTGTCTGAAACAGTTTAGACAAACACTCCCTTGTTATTATTTATTACAGCACTGTCATATTAGACCTGATTATTTTTAGCAAAGTGTATTTTAAGATAAATGACATTTGGAATTGCGGCCTCATTTACTGGGTGACGTTTAAATTTCATTGCTTTAAAGATATAATGGCAAATCTTTCACCAAGCATACTGTCAACTGAAAACCGCCAGCCCATGTGTTTTTTTTTTCAGATTGGCTAGTTAAGAACCTGTCTTATGAATCCTGATTATTGTAATCGTCTGCCAAGCAGGCAGGTTTCTCCAGATTGGGCAGAGAATGTATTTGTGATTAGAAGAGTTGCAGAGCTGGAAAAAAAAACAATTTGGGGAGATCATTAAATGCAGTAGAACAACTCAGGGGTCTCTATGATCACTCCGGAGATAGTTGGAAGTATAGAGGGAGAGAAAAGATTGAAGATTGTGTTTGTGCTAAGGCCTGTTTCCACTCAATTTTGTTCTATGGGCCAAAGCAGAGAGTGGGGAAAGGGTAGATTAAACATCAAGCAGATAAGAGATGATAGATATCTTTACTTGAGCACCTTAGTCTCACCTGATTGGATTCCAAATGGAGTTACGCAGCTGGGGGATCAGAGTAAGGATGAACAGGCTTGCTTTTGAAGTTTTTAATCATAATTGTTTTGAATTCTGAAGTTGTTACCATGGAGGATTTACATTTTAGGAGATTTCTGAGCAATTTTCTTCTGTAAGTTCTTGTCACTCTTCACAATTTCCATGTTTTTTTTGTATTGTGTATGCACCATAAAATGAATCTAAAAATGAGCAATCCTCTCCTACTGTAGTAGCAACAGGCCACCACATGCCTTTTCCACATTTTAACACACTCATGCACACACATCATTTCCAAAATACTAATAATTTGCAACTACTGTACCATTTGTCCCACTAGCCTGATACCTGATACCTGTATAAATGGATGCTGTATAATGATGCTAAAAATTTTCTGATTCTATTCTGGGGAGGTGACGTATTGTTGACATGTTGTTGACTTCTATATAGACCATATCTGTCACGACTCAGTTTGTTTTGAAGCGACTTCGAACCAAGCACTGTTTCTATTTGATTTAAAGTTTGTTTTTTGGGGGGACAAAATATGCCATGATGTAAAGATAGAAAACAGTAAAGTAAATGAATGAGCCAAAGAAACTCTTCTGTGTAGCATGACGTCGATCTGTCTGATTTACAAGGAATTGCCTTATAGAGTCATTTACATGATATCATTTTATTATCTGTTCTCTTTTCATTCCAAAGTGGTGATGATTACTCTGGGTCCCTGTTCTTGGTAGACTTTGAAGAAAAAAGAAATCAATCCAGTCTTTGAGATAATGAAGCTACCTGTAATACACTTATGGAAATGTCTGGAAAGCTGAAAAAAGTGAGACATTTACCTGGTTAAATAAAGAGAATGAAAGAAAGAGATCATGTATAACTGAAAGTTAAAATCAGAAAGAATTATGTGTTTTCTCTTACAGACAAAGCTAAATCAGAATTGTATTATTTTAACTGAACGGTACTATTGATGGTTTTTCAACCAAACTGATTGCTTTTGTGAAGATTTTGGTACTTTTGTATCACACACCAAGCAACAGTCTGTTCCTGTCATATTTCTTTGTCTTGCATTCTCACTCAGATATACAAAAATGCATGTGACCGGTTTCTAGACCCTCCAGCAGTGCTGTGCACACACACAACAGAGTGCATGCTTTGTGTGTGCTCGGTGACTGCTGTGCTCTATTTGACATCATATTGAATTTGGTGGGGTTGAAGACAGGGTGTTTGCTGAGCCTAATTTACCTGGGCTAGACCTCACGGAGGGGCTGGGAGGGGCTGATAATTAAAATGGCTTGCTGCTGCTGGGATGGAATATTCATGGGAGATTACTTCCACCCTCAAATGTCCCCGCACTTCACCAAGATGTGTTTGTGTTTGCAGTTGTGCCGGTGTGTATATGTGTACATCTGATCAGAGTGCGAATGCTGACAAAGATGCTTGTGTTCTGCAAGTGTGTGCTTTTGTTTTGAACGTGCATGTATATGTGTGTATGCATCTGTGACTTTATGTGCTTGTCCACAATCCTCCTGTAACCTTTCTCTCTCTCCAGTCTTCAACACAGGACAGAAGATATTTAGGTCACTGTGAGACACCACATCCAAGCTGAGATGAAAAACAGAGAGAGACAGACAGTGAGCGAAATAATGAAATTAATGGGCCTCATGAAGTGATGACAGCAGGCTGTCCTCACTACTTGATGGATGACAAATGCTCGGTGCCCATGTCCATCAGTGTCCCTGCAGCACATCTCTGTCAATACAGAACAAGTAAAACAGAAAAATTAGCCTTTTGGCTCTAATTAACTTTGTTACTGACATTTTCTCTCACAGATAATGTTTTTGTGACATGGATGCGTGTTGATAGATTAAAAGATTTTATAAACTGAGAGTTTTAACTAAAATGTCAATTTAAAAGCACCCCCCCCCCCCAACACACACACACAAAACAAAACAAGAAACCCCCCCAAAACTTGCCATTAGTCCCTTGAACTCAAAAAATTGCCCTCAGTCTTTTCTTGATGGCGATTCCTTCTGTGTGCCTGATCCAGTGTGTCCTAGAAAGGCTTGACCTTTTAACCAAGTGCCAGTATCACTGGCAGCTCATATCAGACACTGGTTTTTCTCTGCTTTCAGTCTCTTCCTCTCCTCATTAAGGGGAATTTGAATCTGAAGCCATTAAGGAGTATGAGGCAATAGTCTGAAATGAGATGAAAACAGTAGGAAGGCAATAAAAGAGCCTTGTTAGAAGAATTTTATTACCGTTTACTCCACTGATAGTCTGTTGAACAGCCTGCTTCACACCAGGATTCAGATCTATATCTGGCTGAGGGTAAAAAAAAGTGTTGGTTCGTTTCCGTTTTTTCCTATATTTAATATAGAACAATTTAAAAAGACATTCTGGGTCATTTTCACTTATACTAATAAAGGTGATTTTGCGATTTGTGAATTTAACCATCCCGCTGTCATCCAAATATACTCTACCAGTGTACTCTACTTGTCCTTTTGTGTTCGTAATTTCTTAGAAATCAAGCGGCACATGACCTCACCACGGTGTTTTGTGTGAAGATCTACGCTGGATCATCTTTCATACCTGAGACAGGCCTCAGTCCTAACCATTAATCATAATTCTGCGGGTTTGTTTGTGTGAGCGAGATAGAACAGCAGATGAAGACACAGAGCAGATTGAGCTATTTGTTATCACAGCTTATCCCAACACCGGGATGCCTGCTATTATGCTGCCAGCGCTGGGAATGGCAGGTGGAAAATGGGATTCCTCCCTCTGTTCTTCTATTTTATTGGATTTTTTTTTTTTTTTTTTACCCCTTCCTTAGTCTTTCTCCAGCATTTTCTGACAGAATAATTTTTCGGTGCACATTCACGGAGGTCATGCAGGCGAGGGTGCAAGCCTGGGAAGAAGGTGGCTGAGGGCAAGGTGGGAGATGGGAAGGGGAGGGAGGTGAGAGTGGCTGACATGCTGATAGCGAGAGATAAACATTTTTCTGCAGTTGTTATCCTAGGTGAGGCTATGACCTCTCTGGCTTGTTGATTCTAATGTTTGGCCAAGGCGTTATCTCTCCACCACAGAGAACAGCAGATACTGTCTGGAATATTAGCCTCGTGTTCTCTTGGCAAAGACGCTGTGATTCCAGAGCTTTGTTCTCCAAAGGAGTGTGTGCACATACGTGTATATCTAAGTAAGTGTATGTATGTATTCTGCTGGTATGGCCCTGCATGTTCATTTTCTTGTGGAATCCTGAGGGCCTGTGTGAGAGAAAGAAAACAGAGTTTCAGTGCTTCAACGTGAACGAGGCAGTTAGAGCAAAGCATAGAGTATATATTTAGCTTGGACCAGTATGCGTGCCTTTACCTCCTGAGGTCAGCTCATGTGGGGTGGGGTTGGGGGGGGGGGGGGGGGGGGGGGGTTGGGAGGATTAAAGATAGCGTTGAAGTAGATTCATTATTTATTCATCCACTTCCACCTACCTCTACTGCACCACTTACTTCCCCTGTGGGCGAGTGCACTGCAATTACATTTCTGCAAATGACGACACGCCTTATCTGGAACCAGCTGTGCAGGGTGATTGTGTGGATGAAGTACTTCCATGTCATTTAACTAAACAGTTCGAACGTGCTAATGTATGTGATATTGTGCAGACTGTCTTGTGATGGCACGTCGCTGTAAACAAAAGAAAAATGAAACAAGCAGTAGAGGGATTCAGTTGAGATGAAGCTGAAGGTTTGTGTGTGTGATGCAATGAGAGAACAAGATGGTCTGAGATCATGTCTTTGTATCAGTTGATCGGTTGATTTAATGCTGTCAAAAAACTGTCCTGTTATGTTTTGATGTACACAAAGTAAATAAATAAATAATCTTAAGGTGATGAATACTTTAAGTAAAACATAATTAAGCAGTTAAACTCACTTTGTTTTAAATGCATAACAATAAACAGCCTTATGAACCCAAGTTAACCAGCTAATGTCCATTGGATGACAGGACTTGACAGTGACTGTGTTTGATGGTTGTGTTTGTTGTAGAAGAATCAGGCTTAGCGTATACACGTGCCACACATGCAGTGTATGTGTGACAGTCTCTATACTCTATAGGCAGGTATACTTGAGACTGGGATAGCTTACCCCTGCTGAACAGATGGGGGTCAATTGGATACACCCATGTGGAGCCAGGCTAACCTTGAGCACTGGCACTGGGTGCAGGTTACCTTTCCAATTTACCCGTGGCTCCCTTTGCCAAGTGGAAGAGCCATGCCAGCCATAACCAGTCCTCTACTCGTCCATCCAATCTACCCTGGTCACAGCTGCCAACTACCCTCTAAGCCACCAGTCGGAGAGAGAGATGAAGTGGGGGAGGGAGCACTGAGCATGTGAGAGATGACAAAAAAGGGGGATTGAAAATAAGGAGGATTTACAGAGAAAATGAAAGGGCAAAAGAGAGGTGGAAAGATTGTGTGGTGGAAATGGCCAGAGAAGAGACTGAAATAAAAAAGATGGGATTGACAGAGAAAATGGGATAAATGGGGGAAGATATGTTTTTGTGAGATGCCAAAGGAGAGGGAGTGAGAGGGAGCTCTTTAGACCCAGTCTCTCTCTGGTACATGCAGGTCTTTCTGAGTATTGTGTCCCACTGGCAAGCATTGTGTGGCTAATTTATGTGTGCTAATTGTCAGCTGAAGAAAATGGAGACAATGGTTTGTCTCAAATATTACACTGGTCACGATCTGGTGCAGGCAGAAAATGGCCCGAAAAAGACAAAGAAATAAAATGCCAAGCTTCCCGAGGGCCAATTTCAAAAGACGGCGAGAGCATAGTATTGTTAAGAAAACAGACCACACTGAGCATCTTTATTGAAAATTCAAAAATATTGTTATATAACAATAGTTTGTGGTATACAGAACCGAGAAGGAATGAATATCATTTGCAAAATTGATCCAATTTTCCAGAGAATAACAATTTCTGGCAAAATATAGTTCAGCACTCAATGTCAGCAAGTCACCACTAGTAGATTAGCTGTAATTGGATGTATGCGTCTACCTCAGCATGGCTGACATATTCAGATTTTATATATGAAAAATTTACATCCATCCCCATCACCACTGACCAAAGTGGCCTCTGCCTGAGAAAGACAACACATTTTCCACAGTTTTAAAACCAAACAAAAAAACATGATGAAAGTGCTTTGTAAAATTTCCAGTTTAAGTTTAGAAGGGCAAATATAAAAATACAATAAAAGTTCAAATTAAAAAGAAAACACCACAAGGCAAAAGAGATAACATCAAGTGATAGGTATGGCTGAAGAAGAAAGAGAGAGAGATAGGGGTACAAAAAATGCTGTCATCTATATTTAATTCATTCAGACACACACTCACTGAGGTACACCCCCCCCCCAAAATATACCTTGATGTCTTTGCAGTGGTCATCTTTTCGGATCCAGTCTTCCTTGGTCCAGTGACAGATTGCAGGCAGGCCAAGCACTTCCTGGTTTCTGCTTTGCTTCTCCTATCAGAGACCACCATCTCATCTGACACGGCCGGCCAAAGCCCGTCTCGTAATCACATCAGAGAGAGAACAGAGGGAGTGACAAATCACATTACAAACACTGACTCACTGCAGTCATTGTGTACCTTCGATCACGTTCTCCGTCTTTGCTCGTATCGCTCTGAATGAAGATTCATGCTCTGGCCTCTGGGAGGAAGAGTAATATGATAGAGAGCTTGGCTGCAAGTGAGACAGAATGAATGCATTCGTGTGTTTGCAGGTGTGTGCAGTCGGTGACACTAGCCAGTCTACTGGGAGTTTGAGGCTTGGTGGGCTGGTGGTTTAGTTGTTCTGGTTTAGTTATGGTAAATGTGACGGGTGATGAAAAATTCCTGTTTATTTGTTTTTTGATAATAAAGATCATATTTTTATTCTATTTTTTCCACCTGCAAAGGCTATTCTTCTGTGTGAAGGTACCCTTACTTGCATCTTGGTGTGTGACGAAACAGCATCTGATCAAAGCATTAAACCAGTTTTATTTTGATATGTGAATACGTGACAGTAGATTGTGGCAGGGAAAGGCTGTATTTGAAGATATATGTATTGCTTCAGTATACTGACTTACCTGAAAGAGGACTTGTTCTTTATTTAACAATGTAATTTGCATTAATTCTGAAAAAAGTCAGTCCAGTATGTTGCAAAAAATTTGAGCACTGAAGCTACATAAAAGGACAGTCATGAGTGTTTCAAGCTAATGTCATACATTGCAAGTTTAAAAAAATGTAACTTAATAAATGTCTGTGACCATGTTTCTCTTTTAAAAATTTTCTTTACAGGTACATCTGTACTTGGCAGGTACAGCATGTCATTCCAAGCATCTTAAAAAACAATTCTTCTGTGGATTCAAGATGTTTTCTTTGATTCTCTTTTAATGACTATGGTCAAGGGAGAACATTGAATTTACCATTCTTTGTGACTCCCAGTCTTTCTGCCTCCAAGAATTGCCAGTGGCCAAATGAGTTGAGCATTACTAAAACAACAGTTTCTTAAAAAAAACCCAAACTTTTCATAAATAAGAAAGTGCTTTCGCCTTACCGGGCAATAAAAACAGTCTTGTGCTATAGATGAGAAATCTACTGCTTTTCTTCTTTAGCAGGATTCACAACTGAATGCTGGCTGCTATTGTGGCTCCATGTGTCATTGCTAGAAAATTCTCCTCAGCAATTAAATGATAACATGTCGTTTGCAGCTTCAGTGCTCATCTGCTGACTAAAAATACCATTAATGCTGCTTTAAGCTAAGTCCAGCTTAGCATAAAGACTAAATGCATGGGGTAGGGAATATGCTTCTCTACACCTCTGAAGCTCTATAGTTGAAATAAGAGAATAAATACCATTGATACTTCAGCATTTTGATACACATTTCTTTAAAGAAATTGTATAAAATGACTTTATTCTTGAATTAAATTAGAGTGTGGTTATAACATGTAATAATTCTTTATAGCTGAGGCATTAATCAAGAAGATGCACTGATTTTTTTTTCTTTTGCTTTTCTGTTTCATAATCAGTGTCCTTTTAGTCTAAGGATACAATAGTGATCATTTGAGTGGCTCTAGTAATGCAACACAAATGAAGCCAGTCAAGTACAGATGTGTGTGTGTGTGTCTTTCTATAAGTGCAATGTCTTTGGGACATAATTGCAGGTATTCACCACATGCTCACGATAACACAGAGTGAGAAATAGCATGCTCCTTGAAACAGTCAGACAGCTCCACAAAAAAATGCTTTAAGTTCAATTTGGCACACGTGTACACGGACTCACAAGGTGAAAACAAAAGCCACTCTGTGGTGTTCTGTTTTAATTATCGTGTAGACCAGCAGTAGCAGCGGTAGGTAGGTAGGTAAGGTGAAAGCAGACGAAGCTGACTGTCAGAAAATGAGAAAACTATTTCTTTGTGAAGAGTTGCCTTTTTATTCATGCTCCAACAGGCAAGGTAGCAGACGTTCTTACTTTGATCAGATGCACAGCTGGTGTAATATAGTTTGCTCATCTTGAAGAGGGCCTAAACTGCAGGCTGAAGGAACTTCTGGTTAAATAAGTGATAATGAGAAACACATACACACATTAAATAAACCAAAAGAAAACCCACAAAAGACCAACTACCAATTTTACTAACTGTGTGATAGGATTCAGAAGAAGACGTGTTTATGCCTGTGCCTGTGGGAGATGAGTAAAGGGTTTGGTAACGGGAGGATGCCAAAACATTGGGGGTTTTTTATGTGCGTTTGTCAGACAGCACATATGTATTTATAAGTCTATATGTGAATGTGAGTGAGTACGGGTTTGCTCATAATTTGGACGTTTATGCATCTATCCGGTGTGTGTGCATATTTGTCAGTGTTTAGATGAATGAATTACAGAGGCTATGACTGTCTGCTCAGGGGCATAATTATAGAGATGGATGTAAATAAAGCGTCAACACTGAGTCAGCAAATATTTCCACAAAGGTTTGCTATGTGATCATTTTGTTTGAATAAGGGGCATCACTTGGTGCAGTTTGAATTATGTGATGTCAGCATTTTCGGGGTAAAACGGGAAAACAAAATGTCTCAATATTCTTTTATACACAATCTAATGTAACAATTTTCCAGTGCTGTAAATTCAGTGCTTTCTAAAAAGATGTTGAAAGTCGCTGAAATATGTTCTTGATATATTTTAGACAGATGGGACAACACTCTTAGGTTCAGACTGAGCAAAAGTGGACCAAATCTGATTTGTCAGATTTTTTTAAGGAATTGTGAATTCTGATTTGGGCCACTTTGATATGTGGTCCTTAATCAAATCCAGGTCTCTTTCAGGTGGCCTCATTTGGCCTTTTGCTCATCCTTTTAGAGCGAAGACGATCTGCATGCCAACTGCATTCTTTTTAACGAATATTTCTAAATGTACAGGTGGAGAGGTGAGTTTTACACAGCTTCTAAAAATGCTATTAAAGCACTTTGAAAACCAAATGTAACTTCAAGGCATATGCACATGCCAGAAATGATGTGCACACATAAGACACAAACAGGATCTTGGAATTTCATAAGAAGAAAAACATCCAGGTATGAACATGCTGCACAAACAGATATCAACAAACACCGTGTGCCAATCTGTGACGCCTCATAAACTTCAGAAAAAAAATGCTGATTATTCCATGTCTACACAACCCAAATTTGGCTTCCTGCAACACGGCCTTACATATTTAATGACAAGGGAGGGTAAGGAAAGTTCAGCCAAAGTTTGAGGAACAATTTTTCATTCACATGCCTGGAGAAATCCCAAAGAGAGACCCCAATTGGAGTGCATGAATATTCTGCTTTGAATTTGCATATGATTAGCTCTTCATCCTTTGCCCCACTCACCTTACATCACAGCTTACTAATCTCTCAGACAGCTCACTATCCTCTCACCAGAACAAATGTCATCATCAGTCTGTTTGCTTTTCTCCTCTGTTTGTACCCTGTTCTGTAGGTTGGAGGTGCAATCAATTATGCAAATAGCACTGTTGTCCCTTCAAAATTGAGCGGCATCAGCGTGCATGCTGGATGTTTGGGAAGGAAGTTGAAAGCTGTTGACATTCCTGCTCATCTTACTCTTGTAAATAAAGCAACGTATTAAGTGCTGTATGTGTCTATGTCTGTTTGGATGTTGTCGGATAATGTCAACACAGTTATCCACTGTGACTCAACAACTGTCTTTTAGAAAGTCCAAACAAACTGTGCAAGTGGACATTTGGTTAAGTGGCAAAGGTGAAATCCTTGTCAGATCTGTACAAGCGGTTTTTGAAATTTTGAATGTTCAAGAAGCTGTAGCTGCCATGCAGCACATAAGCTACAGGGAGTGCAGAATTATTAGGCAAATGAGTATTTTGTCCACATCATCCTCTTCATGCATGTTGTCTTACTCCAAGCTGTATAGGCTCGAAAGCCTACTACCAATTAAGCATATTAGGTGATGTGCATCTCTGTAATGAGAAGGGGTGTGGTCTAATGACATCAACACCCTATTTCAGGTGTGCATAATTATTAGGCAACGTCCTTTCCTTTGGCAAAATGGGTCAAAAGAAGGACTTGACAGGCTCAGAAAAGTCAAAAATAGTGAGATATCTTGCAGAGGGATGCAGCAGTCTCAAAATTGCAAAGCTTCTGAAGCGTGATCATCGAACAATCAAGCGTTTCATTCAAAATAGTCAACAGGGTCGCAAGAAGCGTGTGGAAAAACCAAGGCGCAAAATAACTGCCCATGAACTGAGAAAAGTCAAGCGTGCAGCTGCCAAGATGCCACTTGCCACCAGTTTGGCCATATTTCAGAGCTGCAACATCACTGGAGTGCCCAAAAGCACAAGGTGTGCAATACTCAGAGACGTGGCCAAGGTAAGAAAGGCTGAAAGACGACCACCACTGAACAAGACACACAAGCTGAAACGTCAAGACTGGGCCAAGAAATATCTCAAGACTGGTTTTTCTAAGGTTTTATGGACTGATGAAATGAGAGTGAGTCTTGATGGGCCAGATGGATGGGCCCGTGGCTGGATTGGTAAAGGACAGAGAGCTCCAGTCCGACTCAGACGCCAGCAAGGTGGAGGTGGAGTACTGGTTTGGGCTGGTATCATCAAAGATGAGCTTGTGGGGCCTTTTCGGGTTGAGGATGGAGTCAAGCTCAACTCCCAGTCCTACTGCCAGTTTCTGGAAGACACCTTCTTCAAGCAGTGGTACAGGAAGAAGTCTGCATCCTTCAAGAAAAACATGATTTTCATGCAGGACAATGCTCCATCACACGCGTCCAAGTACTCCACAGCGTGGCTGGCAAGAAAAGGTATAAAAGAAGAAAAACTAATGACATGGCCACCTTGTTCACCTTATCTGAACCCCATTGAGAACCTGTGGGCCATCATCAAATGTGAGATTTACAAGGAGGGAAAACAGTACACCTCTCTGAACAGTGTCTGGGAGGCTGTGGTTGCTGCTGCACGCAATGTTGATGGTGAACAGATCAAAACACTGACAGAATCCATGGATGGCAGGCTTTTGAGTGTCCTTGCAAAGAAAGGTGGCTATATTGGTCGCTGATTTGTTTTTGTTTTGTTTTTGAATGTCAGAAATGTATATTTGTGAATGTGGAGATGTTATATTGGTGTCACTGGTAAAAATAAATAATTGTAATGGGTATATATTTGTTTTTTGTTAAGTTGCCTAATAATTATGCACAGTAATAGTCACCTGCACACACAGTTATCCCCCTATCCATCCATCCATCCATTCGCTTCCGCTTATCCTTTTTCAGGGTCGCGGGGGGCGCTGGAGCCTATCCCAGCTGTCATAGGGCGAGAGGCGGGGTACACCCTGGACAGGTCGCCAGTCTGTCGCAGGGCCAACATACAGGGACAGACAACCATTCGCATTCACTTTCATTCGCACATTCACACCTAGTGACAATTTGGGTTATCCAATTAACCTATCCCCACAAGCTGCATGTCTTTGGACGGTGGGAGGAAGCCGGAGTACCCGGAGGGAACCCACGCAAACACGGGGAGAACATGCAAACTCCACACAGAAAGACCCCGGTCTGATGTTGGAATTGAACTCAGGACCTTCTTGCTGTGCGGCAACAGTGCTAACCACCGTGCCACCATGCTGCCCAGTTATCCCCCTAAAATAGCTAAAACTAAAAACAAACTAAAAACTACTTCCAAAAACATTCAGCTTTGATATTAATGAGTTTTTTGGGTTCATTGAGAACATGGTTGTTGTTCAATAATGAAATTATTCCTCAAAAATACAACTTGCCTAATAATTCTGCACTCCCTGTATGTTAGCTTTGATGGGTTTTAAAGACATTTTTCGCTTTTAATTTTCATATTACAGGTTCTTCCAATCAGAATGCCATATGCACCATGTTTTTCTTGAGTTTGAAGCCTTATTCTGAGCTAAAAATACTAAATTTCATATTATGGTTTAATTTTTGATTAAAGCGTGTACTTACTTGTTCCACTAACACAAACAGAAATCTTCAACCTTACCCAAGGTTACTGTGATATAGCTCCTTAATTAGAAATGTCAAAATTTCATATCACGGCATCTCTTTAATAATACAATTTTGATTCAAGTGTGTGCATGGAGTACAGCCACAAATTCTCAACCTTACCCAAGGTAATTTTGATCTATCTCCTTAATTAGATGGCAGTTTGTAACACAAATATTAATAAAGGGGTTTAAAAAAAAAACCTCACAGCAAATAGTAATAATATTTGTTGATGCACTGAGTCAATGATAAAGTGAAGTATAAAACCACTATGGAGATGGCTGGATGTGTTATTATTGGCCTCAGTGGTGTAACTGGTGTGGTTTCTTATGTCCTTGTGGACTGCACTTTCTTTTTTTATGATTTAAATTTAGTTTTCAATCTATAAAAACTACAGAGTGGTACTTACACCCCTACTGTACCTTCAAGGCGACAAGCAAAACAATAACTTGTTAATTAAATAGTCTCAGTTCCTTTATAACTCACATATACGAAAACATCAAAACTCTTCTAACACTTAGTATAATCATACTAGTGCAGTGCTTAGTGTCACAATGTGTTATTAGCAAGGTCACACTACACCATCATCTTTCTTGTTTCTCTACATAGGCAAGTAGGCAGCAGGTTTTTATAAACAAGATGTCTCATACTGTGGAGTCTTAACTCTTCAATATACAATATAACGCCCCTTGAGGTGACAGTTGTTATAATTTGGTGATATATAAATGGAACTGAAGTGAATCATCCATGCAAACTACCAGTGACCACAGCAACCTGCTAGCAGTTAGTCGCAAGGTTATTGGTGCAGCACCGATTAGCTCTTTGAGATCACTTTCACATTCAATCAATCAAGCACTCACACAAGGTTGGACAATATAAATTTTCCCCTCGACACCAGTGGTTAACAGATGGTTGATGATAGGGTTTTGGGCTTGCGAGGCTTAAGCCAGTTGACCTATGCTCCTTCCTCATCTGTGAGGTCAGAAATTTCTCTGCCTAGGAACAAAATTAGATGTTCACTCATCCAAACGGCCCCAAACTTTGCTTAGGTTGTCATCAATACAGTAGTTAAGTTTGATGTAGCTCGAATGATGCAGACAGTCAGACAGAAATTGTTTTTCTTTTTTTTCTTTAGCAGGATAGAGTCTATATTCAGATGTTTCTGTTTTTCCAAAAGGCTATCGGCTATCAGCTGTAATCTACCTCCTGTGATTCTTTTTCTTTGAGAATAGAAATGGAGAAAGAAGAACTGCTATCTGTTACGCTTCCAGATAATAGCAAAGAATACCTCAGTGCTTACTGCAACCCAATCTATGGCAGTGTATTGATATGAGATTGGTCTGTGCTTTAAGTAGACCTCTTTGACAAGCATTATTGCCAGCCTCCAACCAGTATATTTATATACATTTCTTTAAAGATTCAATCTTAGTGCAATTTAAAGTCTTCATCATCTTGCACCGGGGAATAAACAGGGGTGATGAAAACAGTTTGACCCTGGTCGTACACCCTCATGTGCTTCATCTCTCTTCAAGATTTTAGCTATGTGGCTGTCTCTTTCTCTTCTCCTGTCCATTTCTTTCTCTTTATTACCAAGTATTCAGCCACTGCTGGACCCCCAAGGAGGTCGTTTGCTCCCCTCAAGCAACCAGCCATCAAATCACAAAATGTATGTGGCTCTTTGAACCTTTCTGTAAATTATATTGTTACCTAAAAGCCATTATTCACATATACACACAATTAAGTATTAACTGTCATAGCTGTTGCTATTAGTGTCATCACATTCAACATATTGATTATATTGCTGATATGCTACATCAAAAAAAACAATGTATTTGCTTAACCATTCACTTAATCATTTACTTTTCTTCGGGATACTAAAATGACTGTCTAATAAACAAGGCATTTGTGCCGCTGTACATGTTGAAGCCTTTACATGTGAATTAATTTGTGGTCATCATGAAGAGTGTGTGGGGGAGGGGCTTTTTGGAGCAGAAAGTTGTACGCCTTAATTGCAACAGTGATGATATTATTAAAATACCCTTGATTTGTGGAGCTGTAATCTAATTTATACATCCTGAACCCTGTATTAGGTAGCTGCTTAATTACAAAATGTGTCACACAATGAATTGCTGTATATGCTACAGTGGGGTTCATTCATTCAGCAAGTAATATTATGGTTTCTTAATGATTTTTGAAGCTGCTGTTGTTGACCTGATATTACAGACTCATTTCATAAAAAGTTGTTATATAAAATTCAAATTAAAAACTGTGTAAAAAGAACGCAATGATGTGATTAAAACTCACCTTTTAACTGGAAATAGCACAATCTTCAACATGTACTTATTATGAAGTGCAAGAGCAAATTTAGAGAAACAGTAATGTGATACTAAAATGAATATATAAATAAACAGTATCTTGGTTAAGATCCAGAAATGTCACTGGTTTTTCTGGACACCCACACTTAACACAGTTGACAGGAATTACTTGCACATCTATGAAGATTCCAGTAATGCTGAATAATATATGCAGGTTTTCAACAAACATATGGCGATATCTAGATTGCGTCTCTTTTTTTTTTTCAGGGAAAGCCTTTCTTAGTTAAGGAGGACAATACCAAACCACATTCTCCAAGGATTTTGAGAGAATAGCTCCTCATTTATTAAAAGAGCCTGGGTGTTAAACTTGCCTCCCTATGACAGAAAAAAAAAGACAAAGGATGCCTTTTTGAGTAAATTGAAATCCTCTATCTAGCAGGGAAAGGTACACATTTTGCCCTGAAAATTGCACAAAGTGGTCTTCTTACTTTCCAAAAACTTGTTGTGTTAGTACATCTTCTAATGCCTCTGGACACAATGTTGCTCTTGGCATCCTTGAGTGTTTTAAGATCTTCAGTATTACATACCCTCCACCAGATGAACAGTATTTGTTATAATCTTGGACCTTAAAAATTGGAGTATAATGATTTGCAAATCATTAAATTCAGTTTTTCTTATATTTTACATAGCATATAAACATTTTTGCATACTTCCATTTTACTCGGTGTCTGTACTTTTTTGCAATTGTGGTTACAAGTTCAAAATATGATTCAATTTTACGTTTGACATTAACAAGGGAATAGTGTGAGTCGGTTTAATATCTATATAGGTGACAATAAAATATGAATCTTCATGGGCAAACACTTATCTGTCTTTTGTTGCATTGTATCATGATGTGAAGGTTAAATATTACTGTCATTGAGCAGTCCCAGCGATAACCATGTATTGAAGGGTTTTCAGTCACACAAACTTCTAAAATCACCAAGTAAACACATGCAACACACTCTTTTGTTATAGCTTGTGAGTGCAAACACACACACACAGAGACGTATATATATAAGTTAAAGAGGGATAGTACTGCCATATAATTTGTCTCTTATGATGAATTCCTATTGGTGTCTCCTGAGACATCGAGCCTCTGTTGGCAAAGCAACACATTTTTCAAAGTCAGTCCACTGCTTCCTCATTATCTCTTCTTTCTACTTCCCTCACTCAACTCAATTGATTTTTCATATCCTCCACTCTTTCAAATTTTATCCATCATCAGAAAAAAACCTCTCACATCACCTAAAGAATCTGACCAATAGTTACTGGGATCTCTCTGATTACTGAGAAAAAAGGTTTGATACCATAGGTTTGAATGTTGCCATATGTGTGCTTTATTTTAACAGGGCAACAGTCAAAAAAAAAAAAAAATAGAGGAACTGATATCTAGAAAATAAATATAAGTCAGGAAGAAAGATGGAGGGAAGTAGAAAGAGAAGGGCGGGGGAATGTTAAAGGAACAAAAAAGGTGAAGAAAAAGCAAAAGATGTCACAGTTGTTCCATTTCCTGGCTGTCTGAAGTCAGCTCTAAAAATTGGAAACAGTGGCGTTCCCTAATCTCCCATCACCTGCACAGAGTGTATTCAGTGTCTGATAAACCACCCTGCAACCCCGAACTACCACACACACACTCACACACCGATTTAAATATAAAAGGATCATCCTGCTAAAGAGGAACAGACACACGCGCAGCTCCATATGAACTAAGGCAGTTTGTGTAAACTCTATAATTGAACTTTATCTGAAGTCATGATAGGTTTGTGCTATCTGTGTTGATATTTAAAAATACTGGCACAGTAGCTGTGGCGGCTGGAATAACAGTCCTTCGGAAAAACGCTATCGGATTCAGTTCCTGCCGAGTGAGTCGCCTCAGAATCGGCCTGCTGTGGTTGAGAAATGAGGCTGCCGGGCAGATGTCATATCCGGGAATGTGTCGGTGAGCAGTAGATCGCACTGTATATTCCTGATTACTTAGTCACGGGCCTTATCTGCAAACTGCCACATGGCTACTTGACAGTTGGCTTGGCCCGGCCTTTCCTGTGTCCTCTTTTTCTATCCGATTTTATTTACATTTTTCTCCATGCCTTTTCTTTCTAGGCGTCAATCTGCAACCTTTTATTCTTTCTTAGTCTCTCTGTTCACTGGATGAATGTAAAATGAGGAATGAAAGGAAGATAAGATGAAAAAGTTTGTCACGGACACAAGAACAGGATTTGCTTCTAATGCCTATGTTTCCTGCCAAAACTCTGAATATTTTCCAAGATAAAGTAATGACTAAAAATATCTATTGGCTTTTTAAATTTTCTTGTGCTGCCAATTTCAGATAATTGGAAGCAGAATGGTAGGATGTTGTTTGTGACTATTAAGATAACTTCACTGTGCTTCCTTGTAATTCCAGTTGCCTGATGATCTAAGACAAAAATGTCAGGTCAGAGACGCAATTTTTGTGTGCGCAAAACACACAACCAAACCTCACAGCAGTGCTATTGAGACCCTTGGGTTGTCTAATTTAAAAGTTTTCATTTGAGCAAACAGCCAGAGAGTATAATTTTATAAGACCAAAACAGATACATGAAAAGGGCTCCAGGTAAGTTAAGAAATATAATCTTCAAATGAATTTTGCAAAGACCAATGAGGGTAAATGAAATGCTTACTATTCAGACATCTAACATCAAATATGTTTTCATCCATGTGTACGGGTCTTCCTTGCAGACCGATGATTTTGCTTGTGAGAAAGAAATGTTTAGCTTTTCCCAGCAATGTAATATTGCATTGCTAAGCACAGCACTGGTACTTTTAATTTAAAAAGTCTGGATACTTCTCTCTCCACAGAGACCACATTATGTCCTGATATAACATCAGTAATTTCCAAAAACTTAAATAACACAGAAGACTGCTGTACCTGGAACTAACAGCAACACGAGGACTTAACAGCCAATGACAGCCATCCTCTCATGGGCTATTTTACCCCTGGACATGCTGTGAAGACACCTGTGTGACATATTTCTGCAGTAAGGTTGACATAAAAATTCAAAGCTAGTGTAAACTCTTAATGTTGCAATGAGTCCAGTTTATGAACTGTGACCTTTTATTTCCCCTCTCTCACTTCCACAGCACATGTGAACACGTCTGATTTATAGCCAGACCACAAACCGAAGTTATTATCTCATTTGCATTAATAAAAGAAAAGTATTATTGTAATAAATCCACTAGCAAATCACAAACAGGCTATTATAGAAATACTAATGAAGGCGATAAAAACAATGCATCCAGAGATATTGTTAGAGCGTATCTGTAATCTAATTTCATTATGAAATGTTGATGTGATTAGCGCCTGGGAGTTAATCATCTCGTAAAGGGAATGATGATTCTGTGCACATAAAGCAAAGAGTGACGCTTGCTCCCCCGTGTCTGTTTAAAACAATCTGTATCTACTTCTGCCACCTCTGCTGTGAGTGTGGCTGTTGGGATATATGTGTGGGTCTGTTAATGTGTGTTAACTTTTTCTCGCATGATTGTGTAACGTATATGTGCGTATCTCTTTCAGCGACACATTAACACCCTTTCAGTGGCAGAATCTGCAGGAGTCCACCCTGGGGGACAAACACAGCTATGGCACAATATGTCTGGGACGTGGAACCTACTGGTATCAAAACACCTGCTCCCTTCACTGTCTCCTTCTATTACTCCATTTCCTCTCCTACATTTTCTCTAGCCACCATGTTCCTAAGATCGTTTTAAATCTCTGAAATTACAGTAACATAGTAGAAGGTGCGGGAGGAGGGACCACTGGAGTATCACAAATAAAACCACTCACCACCCTAATTGTGACTTATAACTCCTCCAAACTACATCTCCTTTTATTGATGATATACTGTAGATTTTATGAGATCAGTATGTCTTGTAACATCCGAGTAACACTCATAAAACAATGACACCTTTACTGGCTCCCAATAAAAAGAACAGTTTCACTTTCAACTGCTTCTTAACTGCCAGAAATTCAAGTTCCACACCAATTCCCAGCCCGTCCTGGATATTTTCTGTGTTGCCTACAAATTCCTGTTAACAGTTGTGAACCTGAGCTTTACAGTGCTGCTTACTGATCCCACTTTGCATGCAGTGTATTTTTCCACTCCATCTCTTTTTCTCCTTTTCTCACCCACCTGAGTGTACTTTATATTTCTCTCCCTGTCATGCTATTCTCTCTCCCTTTTTGGAAAGTTGGTTAAATAATATTTAAGCTTTTATGAGATTTGAATTATTTAATCTAAAATGATAGTTAACCAGGGAGCCTTGCAGCTTCCAATCAGTTTCCAAGAGAAGGATTATGGAGGAGGGTCAGCTGACACACGCTGGCTGATTCAGATAGACCACTGGTGTGGGCATGACCAGCGTCACTGTGCTAATCTGAGTGAGGTACAGTATAAGCCAAATCTGACATTGCAAATCTGAAATATAATTCCCTCTCCGTTTTGCTCCTGTGTTGACTTTCACATCAGACATGTGACTTTGATGTTGTTGCTTCTATTTTTCCCCACCTCTGTAATGTGTCTGCAAGGGTGAGCATAGAGGCAGGGGATCAAAGAGCATATAAGAATGACACTGTTGCAAGGTAATAAACCTCCAGAATTGAGCTGATTGTGCATGCATGTGGTCACACAGCTCGTGTGGCACATCCCACTATTAAAAGCTCCAATGCACTGGTCTGTGAAGTGATTTTTTTTTTATTTTTGGGGGGTGGGGAGGGGGGGGGGGGGTGTCATTGTGCTCCTCATCATGATCACTAAAATAACTATATGCATGCACTTCTAAAACTGAGATAGCTTCCAAAACAAAGTTTTTGACATAAGCCAGTGACTCAGAAGCAAGAAGAGCTGTTGGATAGTGAAGAAAACAGTATTTGCTGGATATTTTCTTCCTTTATGATCACAGATACACAAAGAAATAGACAGAGGGGTCGAAGCTGGAATGACAATAAAGATTCCTGGTTGGAACTGGGAATTTTCTAGTCTGCATCACAGGCAGCATGGTTTAGTCCTGGTCCAGAGGGCTCCTTACTAGAAAATGTCTGTGGTGTACAATTATGTTGCTTGGTTACTCTGAAAGGAGGAGAAAGAAGAAATTGAGCTACCTTGTGTTTATTTAGTTGGATGTTTGGTAAGTTTCAAATCATAATGTGGAAAATGTCTGATTAAACAGTCACAGTTGTATTCAGTAACCTCTTCCCTAATTATCTCTGCTACCGCTGGCTCTGCAGAGATGATGGGGAAAAGAGGCCGGGAACAGAAAAGGTCAGGTGACTTTGCTCCTCTTCATCCATCTTTGAAAAATATGTGAGATGAAGCGAAGAGGGAGGGACCGGCAAAGAGCCTGGGCATGAAATTGTTGCAAGGTAATGAAGCTGCATGTACATATATGTGTACATGGAGCTCGTGCAGAATTTATATCAATTAACTGCTTCACTGCCTCCTCTGTATACACAAAGGTATTTACTTTTACTTGTTGTGGTAGCCTAATTGTATTCCGATCAATAATGCAAACACATCGCCACCGGGAAGTGTTGCTGTAGATTGACCTCCATTGTGTGGGCATGTCATGACAGAAGGAGAAAGGGGTGAAAAAAAACTTTTTGCACTTTTACAAAAGAATGAATAAAAGAGTAGGACTTTTCTTCTTTGACATATATATGTTCTATATATACATATATATGTCTATATGTATATGTAATAGACGTTAATTTCAACAGACCACACAAAACTCCAGTGTTCTGAAGTAAGAATAAGGTACAGTGTAATTCCACTATAATGAGTATCTTAGATTGATAACTTATTGCCTTCTTTAATTTCTATGACACATGGATATCTGCATATTGTGCTTTGTTTCCTGATATCATACACAGTCACCACTACAGTGTAGAAATCGCTCTACAACCAATCAGCATAATGATTTGCTTGAGAAGCTACACAATCATGGCTTGCTGAGGGAAACATGGCTCAAGTCCTCAATGTTGTCTGGTTTCTGCATTTGTCATAAGTGGAGTGCAAAGAAGCTAAATGCGGCAAACGACACTGAGCAATCTTTTTAATCCTACAGTGTTGCTTACCAGGAACTTTAGCCAACATTGCATTTACTGTTTCAGTCATTTACAGTCTGTAAATGACTGAAAGTCTGAATTATAGCAGAATAATATCTTCTCTCAGCAATGCTGGATCTTCTATCTCTTTTGTTGGACAGAGGGCAGAGTAGAGGCTACATTAATTGACTATCATGAAGTTCAAAGCAATATTACAAGGGATCAAGTCAAGGCAAGCTGGTTAGCATGCTAAAAGTAGTAGAGATCACTGCATTACATCATAGATGTTAATTGTTTACATTTTGTTAATGGTTTAACCAAATGTAAACAATTAGTTTTGGCTATTTTTGTTTTAGTTTTTCCTTTAATGCTTTGAACAAAGGAATCGATTTTTTTTTAAAATCTGGTGGAAAAAACCCAACAACTTCAAAGCTGCAGCCCTTAGCTTCATCAAATCATATCCCCAGTGTCGCACATAATTCCATCTAGTGACATGTTCTTTCATCCTTCCATGAATTGTGGGAAATATAGTTTATTTTATTGTTCTATTGTTACCATCCTGCTCCCCAAAAACACTCCCTAGTGTGTACTAAACTACACAATATTCCTTACTTTAAAAAAGTATAACTCCCTTGCAGTTGTATGCTTGCCGTCTAAGTGAATGACCAGGAGGTACAGTTGATTTTCATACAACAGAAAGTTTTAACCATGGCAGGTTTAAAATTTGAATGTAATTGCAAAGATATTAGGCAGTGGATTCTTCACACACTCTCCACAGTTTTCATTGTCACCAGTCTCACAACGAAATTTACCTTTGACTTTTCAGATATTAATATCATCATCGATTTATCCAATCGGACATTTTTGTCAAGTTTTATTATCACTGCTGCATACCTCCTGAGCCCTCAGAGGCCTGAACTTTGGATTTTGACCACCCAAATACAACCAGCTCACCCATGAAGCCCTGTGATTATGTGTGTCAAATTCAAAATTCCTTCAATACCCTTTTTTTTCATGAAAATCTGCTGGCCAGAGTAGCCAAAAACATAATACCCCCATCACTGGCTGTTGCCAGCACAGAAGCGTGATAAGGTGAGTTGAACAAGGACACGTGGGCTTTGTGGTAAAACCACAGCAAATGTGATCCCACATTTTGAATTTAAGCTTTGAAATTTGCCAGACATTTAAGTGGTAGATATGTGATGTGAAACTGAGAGCAAAAAATAGACGATTGTGTGCATGTACATAATGGACTCTGAGAGACACAGAATGAGTGAGTGGGGCTGTTGGCCTCTGTCCTTGGTGAGTAATGACCACAGAGGAGGACAGATGATCATGTTCATCAGCTCCCAGAGCTGAGGCTACCAGCCCCCCTGCTGGGGAGGATCAGTCAGGCTGATGGGCCATAATCTGTGTGTGAGTGTGTGTTTATACGTATGTGTGTGCGCGAGCTTGTGGTCGAGTAGAGAGAGCAGAAATAGCGAGGGGGCTGGGTGAAAACTGCGATGATGATTCTTACCGCGTATTATGAAGCATATAGGAGGAAGAATGTACACTGTACTGTGTTAGAGTGTGCTTGCATACAATTGCACGAAAGGGGAGCTTATGTGTGTGCACGCTATTAAAAGTACTTACATTTATTAGAGAGCTGCTTTATGTCTGGCAGTTGCAGGATTTGCTTAAGGGGGAAATTAGGTGTGCTGACTACCCTTTTAATTACCATGTCATTAAAGTTTGAAAAGTAGCTAAATAGCCAAGGTTGGTAGTATACACTGAAGAGCTGCAAAGTGGTGGATATCACTGAGGCATTTCTATAGGCTGTTTACTTTTTTCCCCACTTACTTACTTATTTACTTACTGTATGTTTTAACTTTTATCTTCTATTTTTATCATTGTGTATATTTCCAGTTTTTATCTGTTGTACAGTGTCCTTGGGTGCTTTGAAAGGCGCTATTTAAATAAAATGTATTATTATTATTATTATTATTATTTATTTTCAGCTTCTGGCTTCAATTTTGAACTCTGAAATCAGGTTTTATGCAGCTATAATTTCAGTTTAAGTAAGTGACAAAATGAGTGATTCTACCTAGAACAGTTAGACATGTAAATGAACAAGATCAAAATAACTGAACCTATATGGAAACAATCATATGAACTGTTTGTGTAGAGACATTTTTCATGCCATCGAGATCAATCTGTTCTCATATTTTGAATGAAGCACATGTGATGATTTCTTTTTCGTTTCTTTAAAAATAGTCATATAAAGGGAAGATGCTCCTTTGAATCTCCTGCAGGCCTCGCTTCTGAGCGTTCAGAAAAGATTTTATTGATTGGAGTTTCAACCTGTGTTCACATCACTAGTTCTCGCTTTACAAAAACAGTATCTCGCTTGACAATCTGCAATAAACTGTATTGCTTTCCAAGCTAAACTGTGAGAATGATCAATTCAAAGTAGTGTGTGTGTGTGTGTGTGTGTGTGTGTGTGTGTGTGTGTGTGTGTGTGTGTGTGTGTACACTGTCTTTCAGCATGTGGCTATGACAGTGAGGGAAGACACAAGAGACTGTTAAGTAATAGTCTTTGGGTTACAATGATGCAAACCCTTGAAACAGTATTTTCATTGTTTTAATTCATCTTGCTGTCTTAAGGACTCAAATAAATATTACTTGCTTGCTGCAGAATGGTATGAGCATGTCTCCTCACTTTAAGTAGCACCAAATCAATGTAGCCCTCATGGGGAGGATAGTGATTTTCATTACAGAAATGATCTCAAGTCAGTGTGTTAATTGAAAGGAAAAGACTGTAATATCTTAAACTGTTTTTGTTAATTAGATTAAAACCCACTGTGCAACTTTAAAGTTGTTGTTTTTTGCCTAAGCTGGCTCAATACTTCTGTATTTTCAAAGCCACCAAAAGTAAAGCGCGAACCTTTACAATGTTGATTTAAATTAGCTTGATTTAAATTATATATGGTATATGTTGTATATATAATCTTGCTTTGCTACATTTACATATATATTATTTAAAAAAATCCTGCACTATCCAAATGAAACAACACCAGCTAAGCGAGGACTCCTTACCCTCCCACTCAGGACGTCCCCTCAATCCTGCACATTACTCTCAGAATTGCTGCTCACTGAACAAATACTTTGAAAACAGAAGCAAATAATCCCCATTAAACTCTAACACACGTCATGATATAACTACCAAATATCCCTGGTCTTTACTCAGCAAAGTTACTCACGTCACTTTCTGTGAGGACATCGACATAAGCGAAAACGGAGCTCTACTGCGGATTCGGGTCTGTTCGCTCTAGATAGTGAAAACACCTGGCGTGAAGATTCCAGGTTGCAGTTCCTTGATAGGTCGACCCTGCAGTACCCACTACTCCGCGTCCCACTTCATTGCGCTCGCTCGATGTCAATCTCCCCTTCAGAACCCTCCCCCGAGATATCAAATAGGCCGCGTGGCTCTCCGGATCCCGCACTACTTGCCCAGACGGCATTCGCTCGATTCAAACACTGAGTGCGTCTCTGCTGCGGTGCGTTGCGCGCAGGCTGGAGAGAGATGACAAGAGCCCCGCGGAACTGGCCAGAGAAACATGGATCTCCGTAAAACGCTGATTTCGGTGCTTTGGATATTATTGCTGAACGAAGTGAAAGACTACAATGCAGAAGAAGGTATGTGAAAAAAATTAACGGATCGGTTGTTCCCAAACTGGCTACGGCAGCCTTAATCAGGAGACAGATGTCCGCCGTAAAGATAGTTTGACATTTGCACTTATCCTGTGATGAGAAGCAGGTGCATAAGAGGAAATTAATGTTGGCGGACTTTTAATTAAAAACAAAAGAAAAACATTAGAGAGATAGATGGAGAGGCGGTGATTACCAGATAATGGAGCGATAGATGCGTTTGAAAAAGCTGTAGTGTGACAGAAAACGCATTTGTGCTGAATTCAAAGCGACGGCTCTCAAGCGTCCGGATAATAGATCAGATTTTTTAATCTTTCAGTTTAACACAGACAAACACGTCACTTTAGTTTATTAGTTTGTCACAAAACAAGCAAACAAAAACAACGGATTACTCTTTAACAGCAGTGCTACAGAGTTTAGATGGTAAACTTGACAAAAAAAATAGTGATGTGCACAAGTTTAAAGGTTTTGCTGTAAAGGCACAAAGTGTAGACTATGCGCTGTGACAGATGTGTGATCCCACATAGAGCCAGTGCTTGCTTTAACATTTACTTTATGATTTATTCAGGAAGTGAGTTTGGTTCAGACAGCCGTCCTCGTTATGAAAAAGAAATCCTCGGGCTGTTGCCACAAAGATATGACTTGTACGGAAGGCTTTCGTCGCGGCATCTTTGTGCAACTGGTTTCTTTGTCTTTTCATACTCAGTCACTGAAGCTGTGACGCGGACCACGGGATGCATTATAAGATGTTGACTCAGTGCTTATCTGACTGTATGAATCTCCCCATTCAGCTCACTTTACCTTCTATTTTTCTTCATCAATTTTTAAATAGCGAGGCGGCGGCATTAATTCCTCTCTTTGGCTCTTCAGCGGCATTAAATGAAGTTATGAAACAGTGGTTATGCAGGAGAACAATGTGTGATTCAGTGGGGGATTATATATAGATTTAATGCTGATGTGGGATTGGGATGTGGATTGCTGGCTTGTTTAATTGCCCGTTTGCATCTGCACTGAGGTGTGTGAGAGAGCTGGGAAGGTACTGCTGTGGTCCAGTGATTTACCAGCACCCTGGCTGATTGCCACAGGTAAATACTTTCACCACCAGCAAGTTATCCAAGATATTGTAGACAAATTGAGATTTTAATCATTCAGCCTAACCCAAGCTGCTGAATGGACATGCATTTCTGGCTGCTGGTTCAGGTGTAAAGTCACTGTAAAGCCACAAACAAACATGCAGCTGTAGTGTATAGTAACCAATATTGACTCTGAGAAAAGTAGTCTACTTTTGGCACACTTGACACACTTTACACCCATACATCATTGACACGCATTATGCATTATACATTATACATATACACACATTAGAGCAGAACTGGCGCACATGCAGCCCACGGTCAAATGCACACACTCACTTGGCATGCACACGTTGCACCTGCATGCAGGCTTTCTAATGAAACATACACTTGTTCGCATGTACATGGTGTGGCATTTTTTTGGTACTAAAGGCCCCTTTTTGTGGGCACGCATGCAGAGACTCATTCACATATGAAAAGTCACATGCCCACATTTGTACTCTTCATTTACCCATACACACATTTCCTCTAGAGCATTGCCAGATTGATTTGGTTCTCTGGAATGCTGGGTAGCCGGATTTGGATGCTAGCTTTTGTTTAATTGATGTTGTGACAGCGATTAATTGCTGTGAAAGCAATGTGCTCCTGAAGGCTTGTATTGGCAGCAATTCTTCTCGCTGTTCCTAAGGATTTGAGAGATGGGGGGAAAACACAGGGGAGATTTTTTTCCCTCCACTTTTTTCCCCCATTATATCCACATTAAATGAGGCAATTTACCCACCTGTCTACATGCATTCTGTTAGTTCTAACCAAGAAGCTCAGGCACACGACGGCCTTTTCAACAGAGAATTGCATTTGTGCGTTTAGGCATTTGAAATTTTGTATCTACTAATGCATTGCATTATATATATACATATATCTATATACACACACTCTTTGATTAGCATTCCTGATGATTCCCTTTTTTGGTCTGCCCTTGTGCCTATTCTAATCCTTCAGTAGCTGTTATTCCCAGTTCTATATATCATTTAGTATTTCTGTGCTCTTATTTCATTTCCCCTCGTGTGCCAGCAGCATTTTCCTGCCTCTTTAATGTGCAGCTACATTCTTATGTTGTTGTTCCTTCCTTTAGCGCTCCCTCTATTTTCTTTCTTCCTGTTTTTCTTTGTTTCCCCCCGTCCTCTCACACATGACCCTCTTATTTCTCCTCTCTTTTGCTCCTCTTTTTTTCCTCCATCTTCTTCCTGCTTGCGCATGTGCTCAACCTCTTTAGCTGACTTAGCAAACACTAATATGACCAGGGGGTTCCGACAGGCAGAGCCGGGTGTCCACCATCGTACTCTAGCGCATTACACACAGTCAATCTAGCCACTCCTCCTCCCTTCAGGTCTCTTTTCTCATTCCCCACACCTCACCGCTAACGCACCTTGGCATCTCATTGGGATCTCATTTACTTTCTCTCTCCTCCATCACTCCCTCCCTTTCTCCCTCTGCATCCATCCATCCTGTCCTAAGCTGAGAGAGGGAACAACCCTCATACAGAACAATAGAGGCAGAGTGAGAGAAGAGTGGAGTGATTGAAAACGTGAGGTGGAAGAGTCTCAGAAACTGCAGCGTAACCTGTGAGTTTATCCTGTTTGTGGGACCGTAGCTTTGTTCACTTGCTCGCTGCATCAGAATGACTGTTGTGAACTGCCTGCACTATGCTCTTGGCAGACATGCAGCAGTCTATTGTTTACCTAGAGCCTTATTATACTGGCACTCTTCCCAAACCAGCATGCCATATCTAATTTCATATTTACAGGTACCATTATTTACCGTAATGCATTGTAAAACTGAAATATTAGTGATACAATTTTAGTATTTTTATGATCGAACATGTTTAATGATAGATCCACAATATCCATACATACCCAAAGTGCCTGTTTCATTATAATGCAGTGACTGATCCTTAGAACTGAGACTGAACTGAACTATTTCTAATGGATTTCTTCAGAGACTTTAGACTTTTTTTAACAGTGGGGTTTTTACATGCTAGAAAGGTATAGCATTAAAACAGAGATAAGACTACATCTTGAATTCTGTGCCAGTGTACCTGTTGACCCTTTGACTGTGTAGAAGGTGCGTTTGTGGACAGCTCAGCCAGTGATCCCAGACCTTAACCGGAATTGTGGTTCTTTCATGTTTTTATTTACCCCAGTTTGTGTCTGTATGCCCATGCATAAGTAAAGTCAGTAAGTTTTGGTATGAGAAAAACGCTCAGGCTAAAGCATTTTTCATCTTGCATAGTGACATCTTCACCTCTATTTGCATTGCCCAGGAAGAATTTGCTTCAACCTGCATATTTCCATTTATTTCGTCCGCAACAGCACCGCTTTAAAAATCTACATTGTGTTTGGTCTGGAGTTTGACTTTACCACAAATAATGTGAGGCTTTTTATTTTCCCCAGAGCAATTATTGTGAGCATTTTAGACACATAAGCAACAGATAAACCGTAACATATGCACCTCATTCTTTAACCTTAATAAAATAGCCAATTTAACAGAAATACTGAAAATAAAATGTTGACAGTTAATCTTAGAAATGCTGAAATTATTTATTAATTATTATGGAATGTGTAAGATCCAGTGTTATCACAGTCACTGTTGCACCGATGTTGGCCACAGATCTTTGATTTTAAGTGTTGTGCTAAAACACTGAAGCACTGGTTTAAGTAGGACAGGCAAATCTTGGATTAATGTGTGTACATTGCCTGCCAATTACATAGATAACGTTTTATAATGCCAAAAAACAGCTTTATCTAGATACAGATACTTCTGTTGACTTGGAAGCAGTTTAATTCATCTATATATTTATTAAACTGTACTCCTATGTCATATCATCACTAAATCTTATAATTAGTGCTTAGAAGCAATCTGATTTACTAATATTGGGATCATCAGCTATTGCCAGACTGGCAAAGGGGTAGCTATCCACCCTCCCAGGCATCAGTTGGAGCTAATTGCCTGTGATTACTGCAAGGTTATTTCTGCTCTGCTGCCACGGCCCTGGACCGATGCACTAGACCATCTCGTTGGCTGGCAAGGACTGCTTTAGACCTGTGCATGTTAGATCAGATGACTCTGACCTCTGTGAGTATGAAAGGTCAGAGTGATTTGTGAAGATGGCAGGCGTAGCAGTGCAGCGCTCTCTTGTCAAGGCCTCGGGGACACTGTCATTTTCTGGAAAGACGAGACGAGGGCTGAGGCAGAAGGGAGGGTAGAGGCACAGGTGTGGTGAAATTAAAAGAGGGAGAGGGAGATGGTGGAGCCTCACCCCAAAAATTACGTGTTACAAGCAGAGAAAGGGGAGAGGCGGTGTCTTGAGTTCAAGACTAAGGACACAGGTAGGAGGGAGTGACAGAAAGAAAATTGGAGGGGAATAAAGGCGGTTGGAAGAGAGCTAGAGATGAGGGCCTTGTAAGCTGCCACCACTCATTGTTGTACAACACTTGTAAGTTTCATGTGATCAAACAGACTAAGAGTTAATATAAGAAGTCAATTCAGCAGCTCAGCCAGATTCGTATTTACCCCCCACTCCACGGGAATTGAAAGGCTGATAAATTACATGTGTAAGAGAGCGGATGTGTAATGTATGTGTATTAGATACCGGTAGGGGTCACCTACTTTTTTTTTTTTTTTTGGTCCAGTGTAGTGTAAAGAGACTACTATAGGATCTGGGCTATTCTGCTGGGTCCGCAAGAATGAGCTATCACTAGAGGGTGGGAGTGTGTGTATGGAAGAGAAAAAGAGCAATCTTTGTGTGTGTTTAGAGGTAGGAGGGAACAATGGGGGTTTTTAGCAGGTGTTTCAGCCATATTGGACAGTTACGAAGGGGCTTTGTGCAGCTGTCTATGATAGATGAAGGAAGTGCAGATGGACTACACATTTATTGCTCATTTAACTGATTAATCTATGCTGAAACCTCTCCTTCAGCTGTTATCTATGCATATGAATACCACAGCCTGTATGTGTGTTCACATACTTATTCGCATTGGCTTGCAGCCATGTTACGTGAGAGAAATGTCTGGGTTGTTTTTTTTTCCATTTTGGCTTTCATACTTTGGCTGTGATTGTTATTACAAGAGAACTGAAAAGCATCCTTAGACTGTGCAGTTTTGGAAAGAGCGTAATCAAAGTGCAATGTAGCTTGACCAACTTGTTGTTGACATTGTAAATTCTATTAAAATGAGATGAAATGTTATTAATTTGCGTGTGGGTTAATTGAATCGTTGCTGCAGCAAAAGTATTTCAGCAAAGACAGGAAATTAAATAGACCTCAGTGAGAGACTAAAAAACATTATGAATCAATTCTTAAACTGTTGTTTGCCTGTCATTTATATAGTGCCTTATAGTCCTGAGTAATTTGCTCATAGGGGGTCATGTGATTGTTGGGGTTTTCTCTCTGTTATTGTAGGGTCTTTACCCTACAGTATAAAGTGTTCGAGGTGACTGTTGGTATGATTTGGCGCTTTACAAATCTAATAAAACTGAACCGTATGAAATGAATCATAAAACTTTTATCTACAGTGCAAGGATATTTAACGTTTACATTTGTGTACAGCTTGAGAAATCGGACGTTTTGCTCCTGTTAATGGTTACATCATTTTATTTCTACCTATTTCTGTGGGTAGATTAGTTTGAGCTCAGCGCCATTGTAGCAGTTATTTTTATGCTTTTCACATAGTAAATAAGTGAAAATTACAATTATTCTGTTTCCCATTCTATAATAACTCTGCATTATTTGCAGTTTTTCACCATATTTAATAGTCATTTATATTAAGAAAGAACCATAATTTATATTTTGAACACAGTGCTACATTCATACAGTTAATTAGTTAGTTACTAGCTGCAAGTGATGATTATTTTAAGCATATTAATCCTACAAGTCATTTCCTTAATTTGAATATGTGATTTTAAACATTCTAAAATGTTTAAAAAGGTCTATTACAATTTCCTAAAGTCCAAGATGATCTCTTTATACGTTTCAATCTTTTGGTAAACTGTTGAAAACCCAACGATTTTCAATTTACTGCATTAAATAAAAGAAACCCATCACTCACAAATGGAAGCATATCATTCAAACCGTTCTGTTGACAGTGATAATGGAGCATTCCTCAACTAACGGACTAAGTGATGTTTCAGTTATATGTTACATTATGGTCTTGCATTTTTGTACTTAGATCGGTGGGCATACCGTCAAAAATAATGTTTTTAATTTGTCAAGAAACCCAGGTATGTGTAACTGCAGTGTGAAATTCAAACATTTTCCATGTCTCTTTTACATCTGTTGTCAATAGTGAAAAAGATAATTCAAAACATTTTTTTCTAAACTGTAGCACTTCTGCTCGTGAGACTTACAGTCACATCAGTAAACTGTTGGCAGCTAACCACAGTCGCAAGTAAACATTCAACCCGTAGGAAACTGCTTTGAAATTCTACTTGTTGTTTTTTAATGTCTGTTCTGGTTCTTGTGGATGTGTCAATGCAAGCAACAAATACCAGGTGAGTTAATTGTTTAACAGCTGTCAATGGTAGCATTTGATTACTTCTTTTGCTTTGCGTGTATTAGCAGTACACCAGTATACAATGTGCTAAAGTGGGTGTTCATGTTTCTGTCTCTGCTAAATTATTTTTACGCTTAATGGGGTTAAAAATATACCCCCACTTCCATCCCCTCTGATTTTTAGAGCTAGATCTTGAACTGATCTACATTGCAAACAACTATCAAATCAGAAACTGAGTATGAATGTTAGTGCTATCTGTCCATGGACAGCAGAGACTATTTTGTTTCAACTTGATATTATGCCACCATAATACCACTTTTTTTTTTTTTTTTATTTATTTATTTTTTTACAGGGGACAGAAAACATCCTAGAAATATTCCAACTAAGTGTGAACAATATGAATTCCCTACAATGTTCAGGTCTTCAGCTGACCATTCAACCCTAATCTGACTGTCACTCGGTGTGTCATATACATTTAGATCTTGTAAAACATCGAGCTGAGAGTCATTTTCTTAGCCAGTTCATGTATTTATTAACACTTAAACTGTAGTTCTTCTCAGTAAATGAAACAGGTTTACCTTCTTCCCTGCCTGGAAATTTCCAGCTGTGGGTAAAAAGGGGTTGACATGCTGCAGATGATTCTCTGCAAAAGAGCAGGGGGAAAAAGTGAACTGTTTGCTTAGGAATCTACAGTAGCTGAATATTTATTCATTCTTTCTTTAAGGTGACAGCATCTTGTGATGTTGCATTTTGTTTTAATCCGAATCAGAATGCTTTATTGCTCCCTAAGGAAATTATGTAATCAAAAGAAAGCTATTAAAACAAACAAACACTCTAAAATACTACGTAAAGAACAAAGAAAAAAGTAAGAAAAAGTTAAATTAAGGAGACAAAAAGCAGGGGCAACTGAAACAGGCTGCATGCTGGCTGACGCAGGCGCACTAAATATTGGAGTTAAATGACAAACCTGGCCAAACAGTGCTAAGTGGAAGAGGATGGCATCCTAAACAGTTTGTCACAACAGGAAATTTGTAAGATTGGGACTTTAGCATTTTTATTAAATAAAAAATATTATAAATGCTGTGGTTATATTTTCAAAACCTGAACTCATTAAAATTTAAGAACATTAAAATACAGAAATAGTTATCTTAACAGGAATCACAGTATGTATAACCTCTGTGTTTAAGCATGTGCATTTTTTTAGGGAACATCTGTAAATTCTAGACACATGGAGGAAAAAGTGGGTTACACTCAACCAAAACGGACACTGTGGTAGTATCATAAATTTTCTAAAACTCTCTGATATTATTGCATCATAGAGAGTGTGTAAATATGAGTATGCAGAGTAAAAGAAATCCTCTAATGCTGAAGATGTGAAGAGTGCAAAGTAAAAATCTTGAAGCCCAAAATGAACAAAAAACGAGACATACTTCAGTGAATTCACATGTGCTTTCATGCCAGAGCCTTATGTAAACATCTCAAGGGCCTGTTTTCTAAAGGTTTTTCAAAGGTTATATGCAAAAAGTGTAAATATAAAAGAAAAAATAAATTAAAAACGTCTCCACCCACAGATTTTCAGAGTTAAGACTACCTGATAGAATGGATACTCTGAACACATTATTCATTTTTGCCACTCTTGTTGGGATACTAATGGATTAGAGGAGCACTTGTTGGCAGGCGTTTCTGTCCTAAGATGTCTAAAGTTGATAAATGCCACTGATGTGTATTTGTGAGAAGCTGTAACTATGCTCTTGGCAGACTTTCCTGCTCAGGGTGTTTTGCATTGAGAGTAAACAGTAACAACATTAACGAGAGACTTGATGTGGGTGGGCATGTTGGGAATTGAACTGACAACTTGGTGGAGCTCAGTCAGTCTGCCACCCTCACACTCCCAGCATTTCATTCCATTTCATTCCATTTCATTTCATTTCATTTCATTTCCTTTTTTTTTTTTTTTTTTTTTTTTTTACCAGTGGTGAAAACAAACTCACCCACTCATTTAGGCTTTGGTATGAAAAACAAGATGGATTTCAAGCAAGTATTTCAAGCTCGTAAGAGTTTGCTCATTCCATCTCTAGACTTCTAGGAGCTGCAGGCCAAATGTATTGACAGTCCAAAATTCATGCCCTTGAAAACCCATCTGGGTAAATAATATTTTTCAGTTTCCTTTTTCACATGTTGAAGGAGTTGTTTGTGTACTGCTGCCTCGATTGTGCAGTCACTGTGTTTCTTAGTGTCTCTTTACACACGTGTATATTTAATGTTAAAACAGAGCTTTCAACTTTGAGTTATTCACTGTTGAACCAGCTCTCTTTATGCCTTCTTGCTTCAGGAGAATTTTGAGAACAAGCTTAAGATGCAGGGGGATAATAGGGGCAGATGTGCATGAGTCAAAGAGTGCAGTGAGAAGTAAGTTGCAAACACTGGAGGTGTTTTACTGAAGACACGCTTTATGCAGTGCTATATGCAATACTTTTAAAACTTGATATCACCCAGCCCTGGGCGAAAAATGACCTTTTGTGGTTACCCACTTGCAGATGTGACTTTTTGATAATGCATGCTCTGTCGCACCAATTCCTTTTAAATCAGAGACCATGCTTTGGTAGAAAATGTTAGGAAAGGAGCTGTAACTTGAGGTTAAATGTGTTGCCCTCCCTTTAAAGTGTTGTCTTAGAGACCATCAACCTCAATTGAGGCTTGTGGCCTTACAGCATTCACATCACACTGCCGTGGAGGCGATAAAGCTCCTGGAATGTGTATAAAGCACATAGATGCAGACAGAGGCATGCACCAACCACATATAAAAAAAGTAAAATGACAAGATCAATGCTGTGTAATTTTACTTACCTCTACCATTTGTTGTGGGCATACAACCCACTGTACACCCTGCTGTTAGTGCTACAAATCTAAAATTTGGACCTTGTTTTGCTTTGTGATAGCAAACTTGCTGAAGATTCGTCTGGTCAATTTTGGCCTACCTGAGATAATACTGATTCAGTTTCCACAAAGCCTTTAAGGTTAAGGGGTGTCAAACCTATGGTCTGTGTACCAGAATTGACCCAGCAAACGGACTGCAACTTAAGAAAACACCAGCAATAAGAAAAACGCTGCAAAAGCACGCAAAACACAACGGAAATAGGAAAAACGAAAACAGAAATAGGAAAACCCAAAATAGGAAAAAACTGATTTCCAAAAGCACAAGGGAATTGTTTCTGGGGAGACAATAACCCGACGGACCAGTTGTAGGAACCCAAATATGAATTGCGCTGGGAGACACTTATTAGAAGTGGAGGTTTTGCGAGGAAACAAAAGATGAGAGGTGAGTGTGTTAGCCTGACTATTAGTCTAATAATCCGTCATCAGTATTATATGAATCATGAGATTAAAACACACTTACCTAACATGTTTTGGTTCCTGCAACTGGTGCGTCGGGTTATTGTCTCCCCAGAAACACTTCCCTTGTGCGTTCGGAAATCTGTTTTTTTTTTTTTTACTATTTCCGTTTTTGTTTTTCCTATTTCTGTTTTCGTTTTTCTATTTCCGTTGTGTTTTGTGTGCTTTTGCAGCATTTTTCTTATTGCTGGTGTTTTCTTAAGTTGCAATCCATTTGGCCTCTCAGGGCCACCGTACAAAGTAGTTAAGTAACCGGTAAATAATTAAATGATGGTGAATAAACAGGGATTTTTTCTATCTACTATATATTATATTTGGTTGTTTTTAAGTGTATCCACAGTGGGGGGGAAGGTCATTTTCTGTGAATTAACAAAATCTTTCTCTTTTATAATTACAGGACAGTCTGGGAAATGAGTAACTAAACTCCTTCTACCTCTACCTCTTTTATTTTCTGGAACACAGTTTATTTATCATATAGAAAAGCTGAGATATACTGTTGAAATTGCACTTCTTTTCCTATATTAAAATATATAACTTCTTTGCGCCGACAGAAAGAGGAGTTCCACTGGTCCGATCCACTTAAGATCAAAGTTGGTTGTAAGTGTGATGTTTTGGGAAACCTGCTTCAACAGCTGATGTTCTCTGAGTTGGGCTCAAAATTTCAAGTTTAATATTTCATATTAATATATTAAAAAATACTGAGAATTCTGTTTTTGGGTTGAAGGTCCTTTCAACATACTTTGGAACCTTCAGGCTGGCAGCAGCTGAGGCAATGTTATCCACTCGTCCACCGCATGTTACGTAAGAGTGATGTGACCTAAATAGCAACACGCTGTGCATGTTTTAGGGACACATGAGAAATCACACCTACTGAGGCTTGTACTCTGTTCAGGCTGTTCACAAATGTTCTCAGCAGTAAACATGCATACGCATGTCATGCTAGAAACCTCTAGTGAACCCAGCCGTCTCTCTGTCATTCCTCTGCTGTGTGAGTGTGTGCGTTGCTACCTCTGGTCGAGGCTGACTGACCTGTGAAAGCTCCCTTTTAATGCTTTCCATGTTTGACCTGATGAGACTGTACACATAAGACAGGGGACAAAAACACTTTGACTTATTTGTACATCATTCTGCACTCAGTAGTTTTTACATGATTAAATGCTGGATTATGCTTGTTCTTCTTAAATTTCTCTGATTTTCTGTCCCCTCTACAGTGGTGCTTGCTTCCAATATGTCCTGCTATGTAATATTGGTGCAAAACTGCAGGGATATAGCAGCTTTGGCAGTTACAGGCAGTTCTAAGCTGAGTCAAACTGTAGCACTTCAGACTTTTTTAACAAGGCCTATGCACAAGGCTGTGTTTTGATTAGTAAAATGTGTTGAAATAAATGAGTGGATGCTATGTACTCCTGTAAAATACAGCCTAAATTTCCTTTATTATAATCAAGGAATATTTGATTTCATATAGATATAAACTACAGTAACTCATCGACAATGATTATGCATAGTCAAACACAGGGGTGGGCAATTCCAGGCCTCGAGGGCCAGTGTCCTGCAGGTTTTAGATCTCACCTTGGGTCAACACACCTGAATCACATGATTAGTTTGTTACCAGGCCTCTGGAGAACTTCAGGAGCTAATTTAGCCATTTAAATCAGCTGTGTTGGTTCAAGGACACATCTAAAACCTGCAGGGACACCGGCCCTCGAGGCCTGGAGTTGCCCACCCCTTCTCAAACATGTAGAAGATGAAATAGATTGCACTCACACAAGTGTAGGAAGCAAGGAAAAAAAGCTGTTTCAAAAAGATGTTTTCAAAACATCACAATTTCTCCTACACTCGTGTAGGTTTTTAAGGTGCTTTAAAAGGGTTGCTGAGTTTATCTGTGAGTTTATCTGTGAGGCTCAGTGATGTGAAGGTCAGGGGTAAAGACTTGTTACTGAAGATAATTCTTTGACTCTGCTTGTATTTTTGAGGTCAGGTGATGCTAGAAAAGAAAAAATCACCTGATGTGACGCCTTCTTGCACAACGAATAAGAATCTAGGCTTCATATAAAATGCTAAAATACCAGAAATGTATACAGAATAGTGTTTAACATCAAGATTAACGAATAATAAAAATTGTTAGCTATTCAAAATAAAGTAAATTTGATTACATCAGAGATGGATAGAGACATTTTAAAATGTTACAACCAACAGCTTCTTACCCGATTACTGAGTCTTGTAAAATACCTGTGCTGTCACCGAACCTTTATCTAAAGGTGATTGTGACTAAATAGAGTAGCTCAAAAACACAGCAAGTGATGGAGGTTTTCATAAATGACTGGGATAAGAATATGTAGCAATTAGGATATTTTAAAACTTATTCAAGAAAAACACTATTCCTGTTGAAACTGTAAATTGAAAAGAAAAAAAGTATTGTAATGAGTGCTGCTGCCTATTGCAATAAGTGATGCATGTCATCTAAATTACCAAGCTGTGTGCACATGCACAGGAATGGTTGCCATTTTGATGGCCGAGGATATAGATTAGAATGACTAACGCACGCTATTTTCTACCCGGTGATCGCCCAGCAGTTTCATGTCGTCCTTGTCTTTACCTGTGATACCTCCTTCCTCTTCTGTTCTGTGGTGGTAATGGCCGTCATGTTGGAAATGTGTCCGGCTGGACCTCGTAAACCATTACCCTGTGCATAGAAAACCCCATTAATCTTTCTGAGAGGCGTTTGACCTTTCAAACTCATTAACCACAGCCGGTGTGCAGAGAGAAGTGAATCTATACACATGCCATACATGCACTCTCTTTCTTGCACACACAAACAAACACTCTATGCAGAGTGCTCAGGTAAAGTTGGCTTATAAACACACAAAAACATCCTCAAGTGTGAACGCACTGATGTATGTCCAACTGCCAATATCACCTTTACCGGCTTGCCATCTCAGCCGCTCTGACTCTCTTTATCTCTCTTGTCTCTCCTCTCCTCCTGTCCTTTTTATCCCTTTGCTTCCTCACCGTGTGGGTTTGGGCGCTGACCTGGAAAATTGCCTGACCTTTTAATACGCAGCTTCCTTGGTGATGAATAAATACATAAATCGTGCCGCTCCGGCTCAGTCACTTTTATGATACCCCTTTCACCCTGTTTCTCCCTCCCATGCACCCTGTCATTGGAACCCCCTCAGCACAGACACAGAAGAGGAAAGCAGGGCGTCTTTGAAGTGATAGCCCCCTGTGGCGAAGAATATCTCTAATGAAAGGTGTTACTGACCAGGTTGAGGGCGAATGATTGCGAGTATGTGAAGTGTAGATGGCGAAGGATGTAATGAGGTGAGTGAGCAAGGCAGGTTAACATGCCAGCATGGGACTTGCTCTTCTCAGTTTATCAGCAGTTGAGGTTGGGCGTGAGTGAGCTTTGTAGGTGGCAGAGGATGTAATGTGGTGTGTGGCAAGGAAGGTTAACATACCAGCATGGGACCAGATCAGCTCAGTTTATCAAAAGTGCACAGGAGAATGAAAAAGACAGTAATAGGCTAAGTGGTGGGGTGGAGGGTGGATGAAACTTATTCTGCTCAGTTTACTGTAGGGGTGACTAAGGAAGGGGAAGAGGAAATGAACTGGAGATGCTGAGAAAATTTGGAGAAAGGGCAAAAGTGGCAGAAAAGAAGAAAAGGGACTAAGTAAAAATTAATTGCAGAGCTGATAAGGAAGATAATGGGGGTAATGACCTGGCCTGAAATTTGGCACAGAGCTGATCTGGACAGATCCAGTATTAATTCATTAGGATAAATAATCACCATAGCTCCTTTTCTCGGTGCACATTAACTATATCGATTCTGTCCATTCCATCCATATCTTAATTGTTTATCCAATTCATTAACACACCTGGAGTGGAGCTGTTCCTTCTGGTGTCAGTCCATCATAGGCCCAATATAGAGAGACAGATAACTATGTATAACTATATTTTTTTTATTGTGGCAGAAGGCTTACACATACAAAATCCAAAAATCACCACCATGCCACCCAAGGATGCCACTTTTTTTTCCTTAGGCTTTTTGTGCATGCCTTCATTCATGTTAATATACTGACTTTAAGTATATTTCTGAACATGTAGCATTGTGTGCACTCACGTGAATATTTTTGTTTGTCTGGGTTTGATTGCAATCAGAGTGTCATCAGTGCAGGATGGTTGGATGGAGTGTGCTCCTGTTGTTTCTCAGCTTCCTCTGTTTTAAATGTTGCCTTCCTGTTTACAAGTCAATTCGTCTGCCAGCCAATCAGCACGCCAAACAACCAATCAGTTAGTCAGTTAACCAGCTGGCTGAACAACCAGTCATTTAGTCAGGTAAACTGGAAAGCAAGCAACCGCTAATACTGCTAGCCAGGATTGCATTTAGTGAGGCATCCAGCAGTCAATCAAAAAAAAAAAAAAATAAATCAGCTGATAATCAAGTTAGTCAGAGGCAAATAGCACTTTGTCTATCTGTCAGACAGCCAGCCAATCAAAGAGGCTGGCATTTTATTAATCGGTTATTTCAAAGACCAGCCAGCCATTTCTCTTCAACAAAACAATGTGAGCACCAGGCAGAATTATTTCTCTGTACTATGTTGACGCAGTGAGATCTCATGTACTCTAATTTTGTCACTCAGAACTTATAAAGTGTATGATCATGCCTGAAGCATCAAATATTCTCACTGGCATAGTAAAAGAAGGCTAAGCAATATACAGACTCAGTAAAGTAGGTGAATCCTGCTTTTTTCACATCACAGATGGATGCCAGGATAAGAACTAGTAGAGTAAGACTGCAGATGCTATATCATAGAGGAAAATGTGCAAATCAAGTTGTAGCAGCCAAAGCCGCTGAGAGAAAACTGCACAAGCAAAGGGGAGAAGGAAGGTGTGTGTGTGTGTGTGTTTGTTTCTGTGTGGCACAGGGGGGATAAACCTCAGCAACTGTTGCAAGTATAAGCTGCGTGCTTCAGGTGGATTCAAAGGCTAATCTAAATTGTTGCACCCTAAAGCACACTTTCTTACTGGGGCTTTCCTTTATCAGGTGTGAGATGCTACAGCGAGCAAACCTTTGCATGCGTGACTAACTGTTTTGGGTGCCCAGTTATTGCAATCTGTCTCATAAACATACCTTCCAATGTAACTCTCTTAATCATTTATGTAGCATTGCCAGTGATCTGATAACAGCAGACAAATGTTCATATAATTGTTAAGAGTAAAGTTATTGCCTTTGGTTGGTTTGCTCGTAAAGCACGTCTTAAATGAGTGTAGCAAGGATCCACTTATTGAGTGAAACGAGAAACTCTGCACTTACAGTGCAGAAAGCAGTGAGTCTGGTGTTATCTGCACAGACACATTAAACTGTGAACAGAACAGTTTTTCTGTTTGGCCAACCACAATAAATATTGTACGTTTAGATGCAGGAAGGAATCTTTGACAGCAAACAGACAGAATTATATTTGAGTCTATTTGACTTTTTTCTAAAAAGGTTTGTTAATATTATTATTGCCACCACCCCAGGGGCACTGTCCCCATGTTTCACGTGTTGTTGCAGAGGTGAGCCAACCGGGAGAGCCCCACAACATCCAGACCCTTGAGGAACAAGGGGAAGGGCAAACACTCATTCGATATGGCTTATCCCCATGCGAGGTCAGCACCACTCCATCCCCACCCTACACAGTGTGGGTAGAAAGCTGTCTGTGTAGGTTCTCAGTCATTCAGGCCACGATAGTCGTAAGAGCTTTAAAAAAGGCAACTGGACTTCTTTAAGTAAAGCGGTCCAGTTGCCTTCTTTTTTTGAAGCTCTTAAGACTGGGTAGGAAGCTGCTTCCCCCTCCTGAGTCATCTGACGGTTTGTGAAAATCACTCTGATCTCAACCCAAAAGGCTTGCTCCATGGCCTCATTGAACCTGTCAGCTGTCTCCAGGGTCCTACAGGCTAACAAAGATTGATAGAGCTCTATCTTCAGCTTGAGGGTTCCCTTCACCTATGGTGTCCAACATCTGGTTTGGAGATTGCCACCTCGACAGCAACCTGACAAAGTCACACATGCTTGGTCACATTTTAGACTGGTAGTATCAATATTACATGTGATAGGAATATGAGTTATTTAATAATATTTTTAAGCTTTCTTTTCTCTTTTAATTAGGCACTTAAAGTGCTACATGTTTATTCAGTATATACCCTCCTGCTTAGCTAAAGAGCTCGCTATGGTTATTCAAGATTTCTTGAGGACAGGGTGTGTGGTGCCATATCCGTCTGCAAGTGTACCTTGGCAAGGAAATGGTTTATTTTCAATAATTGGTTTGCCCTCACATTTAATGCATTTGCTGTGCGTGGCTGTTGTGTAGTAGGTCCGTGTCTGGACGTAAGCACTGGAAGCTCATGTATTGGGTATATTTAAATAATTTTAACAGGGTTACTTAGCATTATTCTGTGTGCAAAAGTGATGCAGGCAATTTCTCCCATTTTGCTTGTTTATGTGTGGTTGGGCTTCTTATTCTTCAGGCTGAACACTTCCTGTTCTGCCTGTAAGATTAATTTTTTGCAGTAGAATTTGCATTTGAACAAAACACAAGACAACACAATAGCACGTTGCTCTGCGAACTCTGTTGACTGTGGGTTTTAGACTGTGGCTTTTTCCTCCTCTCCTCTATTCAGACTGGATTAAATGTGGATCAATTAATGTTTGCACAAAACACTGCCTGATTATGTACATATAGTACAGATATGTGGCTGTTATTAAGTGATGCTACAGTGGTCAGATGGTCATACTGGTGCTAAGCTGAGGTGACTAAGATTTTGTCTCCAGGGCACCTAAGGATGTTTTGGCAAAGGAAGTGAAAGGAAGTGCCTTCCTCCCTCCTTTTTTTCTCACTCACTTTGTCTTGCTTACTGAATTGACCCCCCCCCCCATCTCTCTCCCTCCTTCTTTCTCGCATTCTTTCACATTGTCTTAGTCTATCTAACTCACTAACACAATTGAAGTTGGCAGTGTTTCAGGGATTGAGTGGCTAGAGTTAATGGCAAATTACCTGCCTGCCTCTGAAGTCTTGAGTGTGTCTATGTTTTGGATGGGGGCAAAGTAATGGAGGTTATTTGAAGGAGCCTGCAAATAAATCACTAAATGCCACTAAAGCATTCAATAGTAGCCTGTTCATCGGCCCGGACTGTACAGATTTATATGCGTATGAAACTTGGTTATCGCTTTCTGAAATGTAATTGTTTTCTGTGCTGTGTGCTGTACACAGACTATCAGTACTAGCATTTGATAACTCACCAGGAAGCCAAAAGTTATTATAATCAATATTATTATCATTAATTTGGCAACATTTGGCCTCCATTTATGTTTTTTTTTTAGTGTATTTAATCAAATGAATCAAATATACTTTTCTTGATTCTTGTAATATATTCTTACGGTGGTTCGTGTGAATACTAACAGTGAACCCTGTGAGCCAAAAAGCTGTTTAAAATCATTTCAGACAGTGTTCTTTTTTCCCCCTACTCTTGGTTATGTATGATGCCAACGAGAGTTGATATCCTTAATGTCTGGCTGTGAACAACAGCAACCCCCACCCACCTGCTGTTTAAACCTTCTGCTTGCGAGAGGCAGCCACTCAGAAGAAAGTTGGAAAGAAAGTTGGCTTAAAGTCAGAGGAGAGAGAGTTAAAATGGGCATTTTCCACCAGTTCATAAAGTGACAGGCTGCACAAAGGCCCAATAAGATAAATAAGGATTACTGAACTATGAATCATGCAAAGCCACTCTAGTGGAGCCCACTTTTATGAAAAAAATATGGAGTTTGAAATGAGCACAAAAGGTCTCCTCTAATATCATGCAGTTGAAGCATGTGAATTCTTTTTTTCTTTTTCCAACTTTTGGGGATGTTGATGATGAAGCAGAGTGGTGGCATCGCTCAGACGTCTGACTCACACTGCATCACACAAGACTTGGGTTAATTAACAAACTGTCCTTTATCGAGCCAAGATGACTAAGAGGACTTTTCTTCGATCATCAGTCTCGGGATCAGTTGCGGACAAAAATGGCCACATTACACGTACAAGGTGTCTCAGGATGTTAGGAAGTATTTTTTTCTCCCAAGCTGAGAACTCACTTCTCACTCAGTCTGATCAGTGCTTCATTGACATTTATTCATCTGAGCTCATCTGTGTAAGTTTAAGTGTAAGCACTGGCTATTGACAAGTAATATAAAAATAATTAAACACAATCCTGCAGTAATATTAGAATAAACAACGTTTCCAGTCATTCCGCTATCTAGAGTGCGGCGCTGATCTTTCTCGTAGATGTCAGCTCTCTTCTTTGTTGTCTGCAATCCCTTTTTAAAATTCTTTTTTTTCCTTGGTCTGTCATTCCTTTCATTTCTCACCAGGCCTCCTTGGGGATGGAAAAATAACTAAGAGCTTAGAAAGTGCCCAACAGCACAAAGTTAATAGTGAATATATTAGCATGTCCTTGTAAACTGACACTTTTCTATTCCATTTTTCTCGAAGTTTGCAAAGCTATGTTTAAAAAAAAATCACATGTCCTCATTCACAGTCCGCATGTGACAGACTTATGTGACTTACTGCGTTGACAGTCGTTCTTGTCCTACAAACATACACACTCAGGGACACGTACGCAGTGAGAGGACGCAGCGAAAGCTTGCTTTTAGTCGGCCACCCCCTGAGAATAGAGGCTGATGAAAAATTCAGCTCAGTTAGTTAAAGAGTAGCTTAAAGCAAAAGCTGTTTGGTTTAGTCTGTATCCTTTCCTTTCTTCTTTCTTTCTCCCTGCCTGCCTGTCACTTTCTGTTTTAAATTGTCATTGGGTCTGATCTCATTTTTTTTCTTCCCTCTTTCTGCATGGTTAAAACACCCTACTGTATCTGTCTGGTAAACAGTACACGGCTCAACCTCGATCTACAGTGTAACCGTTGGTTACTGGGCGGCACTTTACCATCAACATTTGCCCTCCACTTGGCTTGTACTACGAACCTTCTGCTCAGTGAGACCATGTGACCACAGCAGTCGAATATGTTTGTACCCCGTGACTTGGAAAGATTCGAATACATATGGTGAAGTGATGGCTTTGCAACAATTAAGGGGGTGAACCAGGCTCTGTCAAGCATTAAACACTTTGCTCATAAAAGCTGTTTTATGCCAGCTTGTAAAATGCCTCATAATCCTCTAATATCCTCACTGTAATCCAAATATTTAGGTATAAGGAGCAGTGGACTTTTTCATTTTGTCAAATAAACAGTTCCAAGTTTTTTTAATTATTTTATGATTTATTAAACTAATGGGACTGTGTTCTTTTACGTTGTTAATTCGAGTGAAGCTTGTTAAAGGTCTATTGAAACTGCTGGTGGACAAGGGCAGAAGGAAAGGAAAAGACGGTGACGATTGAAATGCAGCTCGGAGAGGACAATACTGAATCTAATCTGTTTATACAACCTCACCTCCAGTCTCCCTCCTGTCTCCTCTCATTTCAAACTTGACAAACAAACACATACACACGTTTGTGAATAAACGCACACTGACACACAAACTCGCACACACCTCTACACTTTATGAAAGGAACAGCGGCCCTTCGCTTATCTCGTGGGTGAAATCTGGAAAAAATGGAAGTATTGCATTTGCATTTTAATTTGCCCTCAATCAGGCATTGTGTTTGGAATTGCGACAAAATTGCTCGGTGTTTGCTCCTCGTCCCTATTTATAGGGGCTCCATGAACGACGGGCCCTAAATTCAAATCTGCCTGCTATCACAGTGTATGGAGATGAGGCTTCCTCTATTTCTTCCTCATCTTCTTTCCTCCGTCATTCATTCTTTCTCTCCTAATTTTTTTCTTTTATCATTCTACCTCAGCTCTTTATTACTTTTTCTTATTTCCACCCCACACACCTGTTTTTCCTTGTGTTCTTTCCACTTTAATCACTCTCTCTCTCCAGCTCCTTTGACTCATCCAGCCCCTCCCGGTTTTCGCTGCCAGACAAGTGAAGGCACGGATTTCATTAGTGATGCCGTGTGCCGTGCTTCTCAGATCCGAAGGGCTCCAGCAGTCATGGAATCGTGACCCTGCTCTGCCCTCATCGTCTCAATCCTCTGTCACCCCATCGCGCTTTCCTCCTGACCCACCCCTCTGTCCCCCCTTTTGATATCTCCCGTCTTCCCTCCATCCGTTCTTTCCGCTCTAGCCATCTATAACATGACCATAAGCGATCTGTGGCAGATGAAGGACCTACTTCATGGAACCAACTGCTCCCTGGAGTCCAGAGTGAGGAAGTTAACCCAGTGGTGACTGTAAGACATATTGGTAACAGTTTACAGTAAATTGTGCGTGAAGTAAATGATGCCAGACTGTGATTCTCAAAGGTTATTATATAGTCGTTTAGCAGAAACGAATAGCACATATAAGTAGTCACATACATTACCTCCATCTTTACACTGAAATTGGAAAGCATAAAAGATAGACAGTAACGAGTAAAGCCTGGTTTCAAAATCCCTAATTTAAATAGTTTAAACTTAACTGCATTATGGATCCAGTCATCACTCTTCACTCCTTTAATTTTCTTACAAACTCCAATCCGTGGTCATGTGATGGTTGGTTAGGTTTTCTTCCCATATCAAAATTGTTTATAGCCATCGGTGTAAGTGCTAAAAGGCGTGAACAAATCCCTCACTCAATCCATCATCCCTGAATTTCATTTGGGGGTACAAAAAGCCTGGAGGTTTTCTGGTGTGTAAAATGAGGTGTACATACATTTGATTAAATTACTCTATGCTGCTGAGTGTGTCTTGATTGGCTCGTGCGCAGTTTCACCGTGCCGATGCAACCCCTCACTCAATGGGCTAAAGCTCCTGGGACTGTGACCTTTGAGCTCTGTGCCTGATGCTGTGATTGTTCGATACAAGGTGTTGAAGGTACATTTAGCGGTCAAAAGAGATGACCTTTCCCTTTTAACCTGCACAGGGCACAACACCAGCTGCAGGCCCTGACGCCTGATTTAGAAAAGCAGCAAAGTGTTTGTCTGTGTGCTGCTGTGATACTTTAATGCAGAAAAACAAGAAGTGGACTTTCTTAGCCTGTTTTAGTATTTAATGTGACAAAAATGCCAAATGTCTGTCTTCATCTTCTAATAACTGAAGGTTTAAGTGGTTTTTATGTTAATTAACAAGCTTTTTTTTTAAATCCACAAGTCACTTAAATTTAATTGCAAAACATTCATTTGCAAGAATGACATGATTATTTTTAAGTTATTGTTTCTAATATGAGACCATTTAGTCATATGACAGTTCTGTGGTAAATATTTAGTGTTGTTTATGTATAAACCCGACCTGGTTATGGAAAGGATAAAAGTTTATGTTAAATGTATGGAAGTCATTGAGTTTCAATGATGTTTTTTTGTATTTATTTGTTAAAGTGCAAAAATTTACCTGGTACCAGTTACCCTTACTTAAATTACATGTAACTATGTCTTCTATAATTTGAGAACATTACAGATAACAGAACCGAGATTCTGTGTACGTGCCACTTTTTTTTTTAAATTAGACCTACTTGTGTATTTTTAAAAGGCCAACCTCTCAGACCTATTAGTCAGGACTGGTTATGGAAATGTTGTTTCTGAGTAAATATTCCATGTGTGTATGTGTGTGTGTATTAATGTGGCATGATGAGTGGGAGCTGAGTTGTCATGTTGATGAACTATAATTGCCCGGGGCCCCATCTGCAGATTTTATCACTCAACACATCGCTTCTCTTGCTAACCACGTCTGTCCTGAGGACGTGGTTTTGGCTCGTTTACCTCACGTATCCATGCATGTGTAAACCAACATGGGAAGCGATACGCACTCAAAACTAGTCTGTGTGTGTGTGTGTGTGTGTGGTCATGGTACATCTTCTGAATGAGATAATGGACTGATATAGGTAAACACGTAGCTGTGTGAATGACTTTATACACTTCCATCAAAATTAAACAAGGAGCTAAACTCTTCTCGAGCTTATCATGCTTAATTATGCCTTATGATTTCATATCTTCTGTGGCTCTTTCATCAGATAGTTTTCTTTTTTTTTCTTTTTTTTTTTTTTAGTGTTTTTCTTTATTTAAACGTATCCACAATATGTACATGTGATACAATCATTATTATGAACATACATTTACATGAAAAATTTCCTAAACATTGAAATCTTTTTCTAACCTCTGTTTCCAGGTTCATATTACAGACTTTGTTGGAGCGTTCAGTCTGTACAGAGAACTTCAGATAGTTTTCTTTTAAAAAAACAAACAAACCCCCCCCAAAAAAGTATAAATTAGAGTTCACTCACTGCACATATACATCATATTGGAGATTTTTTTTCTTGTTATTCCATAGCAGAAATGTAAATACAGCGGTCCCCAACCCCCAGGCTGCGGACCGGTACCAGTCCGTGTGTTCTGTCCTTATTGTGCGTCCCTTTGCCCAACTTGACAGACAGCTAACGGTTTCAATGAACATTGGAGGCGGAAGTAAGTTTAAGGCTTTTTACTTTGTCAGTAGTTCAATGATTGACATCCTTTTCTTCCCGTAAAACTAAAAACAAACACAAAGTAAATGTCACAAGATGTCTTTTCCTTTTTACACACACTTCTAGGATATGAACTATACTGTTATATAGTATGTGTAATCAACAGCGACTCAGTATTGATCACAATACAACTTAGCAAGTTTAGCTTCCTCAAAGATAAACATAGCAGATGAAATAACTGGTTTCTAAACAAATCTATGTAATAAAAATGCACCAAATAAACTTGTAAACATGTGGTACATTAATACTCACAAGCAATAACTCTCCAAGGCAGAAACGTTTTAAAGAGCAACAACATATTCTGCAGGCTAACAAGCGACCAGCTTCCTGTTTCCTCTACCCACAGGAACACAGAAAAACCCCACCAAAATAAAAGCTGGTGAGTATTCCCATTATGACCAGCAGAGGGTGCTGAAGAGAAAGAACCTATGCATGTCATAACACCGTGAGTTGTTTGGTACCGGGCCGTGAGACTGGAGGCTTGGGTGTCAAATTTATGGTTTTCAGGGTTTTTATTGGTTTTTATTGTTAACTCAGTTTCCCTGTGTGTTATTAATAAATCTCTTTTTTTTTTTTTTTTGGGTAGCGGTGCTCGTTTTATTTTGTTGTATTTATCCACGACACCTTAAAGACCGGTCCATGAAAATATTGTTGGACATAAACCGGTCCGTGGCGCAAAAAATGGTTGGGGACTATTGGTCTAATATTACAGGGACTGCAGACAAACTTTAGCAGTTTTTTCTGTGGTCAGAAATTTAAAAGGCCACCAATTTAACCCTTGGATGCACAACCTACCAATACCTACACTCTTCCACGAGTGGGGTCAAAAATGACCCCAAATAGAAACAATGCATTTTGCTATAAACTCGGTTGTTATTCTTCAAAATCTTTAAAACAAAGAGTTGTTATATTTTCATATTTGAGGTATTCCTCATAAAACATGTTTGTGACATGAGGCCCTTTGCATTTTTATTAGTTTTTTCATTAATTTTAAGAAATTGCAGTTTTTGTATCACTTTTGTATGCTTGCTCTGCATATACTGCAGAAGCTGGGTCTTCCTTCTGAAAGGCACAAGTTATTCATCCACTGTAACACAATCACTAAGGATGAATTTCTGCCTGCAGTTGACCAGCAACAGGCCCCATATGTAGCAGAAAGCTGCCATGTGGTTTGTTTTCAGTCGGTAGGCTCTGGTCCTCTTGTCATCAAAGTGCAAGAAACGGCAAATATATTTAAATCTTTGAATTGACATAGTGGCCTTGTACAATGGGTTATAGAGGACTCCCAAAAAACACACTGACTGGTACATCCCAGTTCTTCTCACTTCCTGCGAGAATGGTCAATCAAATGAAGGCCAGGAGCTTATGTTTGATTATATTTTTCCACTCTTTTCCCCTGTCTGTGACTACTCTTTGTGCCTCCATGTTTGTGTATGACAGCACCTCTTTTATTAAATTATCAGACATGAACATCTCCCATGCATCTATTGGGGAGACAGTACTAAACCCAGGTGCAAGCCCTGGCCGACTAATTCAGAATATTGTGGCTAGAGCAGTAAGAGGGGCTCATTCTGTTAGACTAAATATTCATTTCCTCTTCAGAGGACTCATCAGAGGACTCCTCTGTATCTGACTGGCCTTGTCCAGCGGGGGGGACAGTAGTCTGGGTCCTCTATATCTGAGATGTCAGATTCTGAGTCAGTGCCTCCGATGGGCTCTTCATCCCATCTGTCCGGGATCATTTATAGGGCAAGGTCCACAGGGATCCTAGCTGGCCTCATAGCAGCCATGTTACTTTAGGTATTTAAAAAAAAAATCATAAAGGACAATGTTTGAAATGCACAGGAAACTATAAATAGGGCTGTACAAAAATGGTCCTCAGGTGCGCATTTGCTGTCAAAATAAAAGACGTGCACCAGATAAGAAGTTGGAGCGCTCGTTTGCGTACATTAGATGTTCTGGAGGAGGACAGACATTTGTTCAGAACTCTAAAGATGTCGAAGAAGCAAGCTCCGTAAGCAATTACTTTGGCGTTCCTCCACCGCAGAAGAAGTGCGTATTCTATTAATTTCCGGGAATACTTTTATTTTGACAGCGAACCACTTATGTGCAGCCCTGACTATAAATCATGTATGTTACTGTGTAAAAATTAATTCTTGATCCGTCAGATGTGTAAGTGGGACAGTCAGAGTTGCTAAGAATGAAAGTTTCATAGAAGATTCGATAGGAACTGCTTGGGTCATTTTTGACCCCACTTGTGGAAGAGTGGGGTAGTGATTCAAAAACAGCATTTTTTTTTTTTTAATTAATGAAAAAATTAATAAAAATGCAAATGGCCTCATGTTACAAACATATTTTATGAGGAATACCTGGAATATGAATATATTACAACTTTTTATTTTAAAGATTTTGAAGAAAAACAACCTATGGGGTCATTTTTGACCCCACGTGTGCATCTAAGGGTTAAAAAAAAGAAAAGAACCTTTTTACTAAATATTCAGCTCATGTTATTTATTTTTGTTGTCATATGCAAGAGTTCCCTGGATTGTTTAACCAAATTTCATCAGGTTTTTGGGACTAAAACGGCACCAATTTCCAAAACTGAAAAAGCTTCCATTCAGTCTTCAGTCCAATAATCAACTAACCAAGTGTCTTACCGTGTACCCACAACTGTATCCTACTATGACAGACAACAAACTGATAATTTAAAATGGCAAGCTGAGAAAAAGACATCCTTGTTTCCCGTGGTGCATTCTCACCACTTGGTCCTTCCAGTTGAATCAGCAGCTGCCGCAGGCATTAGCACCCAGGGAAGTGTAGTAACAGTGGCCCTGTGGTTAGCAGTTAGAGGAAAACAAGTAATTAGCCCTGATAATTAAATCCAGTAGTCAGCTTGTCAGCTCAGGCTGTAGAGCCAGTCTTGCTTTGCTGTCCATTTGCATAAACATTAGAATTGGTTCGTACAAAAATGAGGAATTAGCCGATTAATTATGTTCTATTATCTGCTCGGCGATAAGTAAATAAACAATATGCTGTGGAGAAATGAAATGGGATAATGGCTGGTGGGAGGATGAAGAGGAGGAGAAAGGCAGGGTTGTGGCGCTTAACAAACAGTGGTACAAATGAGGAACATAAGCTGGCTGTGCCCTCTCGCCAGACTGGAACGATTTTTTTTAATTTGCGTGTGCGCTTGTGATTTAAACTGTTCATTTCTGCCCTGGCGTGTTTACACCTATTGTTTGTGAAAATCAACTTTGCGTGTGTGTGTTTGCACAGACACATAGTGTGCACTTTCCTGGTTTTGCATTCTGTCCTGTTGGGTTCTTGTTTACCCAAGGGGGGAGTCATCAGTAAGGGAAGTGCTCTTTGTCTCTCATTAGAGCAGCTCTTTGATTTCATTAATTACTGACCTACTGCTGCTGCTGCTGTGGTTTGGCATAATCTGGCATTCTAACCGCTCACAGCTTTCTGCTGCTGCTCCACTGTGCATTATTTATTTATCGCCTTGGCTTGATAATTGATAATCATGATTTCCCAGGGAGTCCTCTTTTGGTTTGTGTATGCATGTGTTTACTTGTGTGCTTATCAAAAATGGACCACCACCTTTTTATGTCCCCAGATTTCTTTTGTTGTTGTTTTTGGCTTCTTTATATTATAGTGAGTGCAGCACATCTCTCGTGGAGCAGCCGGCTCGATTCTTCTGATGAGCTCCCATCTGATATGACTGTAACATCACCAGCTGCACAACAAGATCATTACAGGGTCATTACAAATGAGCTCGTTGTCCCTGTGCTCATACACAAACTTGGGAAGCTCTTTAAAAGATAAAAACTACTTGTGGTGGAATTTGCATGAAGAGAACTCACCTCACATACAAGCACTGATTGAAGAATTCCACTTATTATTCAAATTGGTTTTCCTTTTCTTTTTTTTAACCTTTTGCCTCCACAGTCTAAACCAGTATTCAGCAAAAAGGACCAACATGCCCTTCAAATTACATTTTAAAAATACCTTATTTAATCTATATGTTACAATTAGTTATTCATTCATCCTTTTTTTGGTGACTTCTGCAGATGGTTTCTAGTCTACCAATCTAACATTGTCTCTAAAACCCTGTAGTTCTAGCCCTGCCTACTGTTTAGTTCCTTGGAATTTCTACTTCTGCAGATTTCCTGCTGTGTTCCTTATGAAGGCAGTCATGCAGTGAATGCACGAAATTAGTTAAAATCTTTTCTTTTTTGTAATATTCCATCTCACATCTGATTTAATCATGTCCCATCCCTGCTGTCCTTAAATCACTGTTCAATAGTATTTTGATAGACTCGTGTCAGAGTTGAACACTGGTCTGTTTTTCTGGTCTATTGACTGCTATGACCAGTGTTTTTTATCACTCGCTCTTCTCTCTGCCCCTGCCTAGCGGTGCTAGTTATGGAGCATATCGACTGATTGGCTGTCCGGCCCCATCGATCCCTAAGGTCACACTGCTGGCTATTGACGAATAGTCCCGCAATGGCTACCTTCTCTCCTTCCATCATCTTCTCCCTCCATGCTACTCTCTTGTATTTTCTTACTTCTCTGCTCTCCGTTCACCTTGCTTAATCTATCACTCACCTCATTTCATCTCCAGTGCCTCCTTCTCCTCCTGCTTTTCCCATTCATTTGTCTGTCTGTCTACCCTTCTTTCCCCTTATCTCTTCAGTGTCGTGGCTGCAATCGCTCATCGATGCAGCAGAGATCGATCCCGAGGATAATGGGTGCTTGGCCCGCAGGGAGCCAGCATTGGCTGTGTGGGCCCATAGATGTGGCACTGACACAACTCAGATGATAGGAACACAGAGTACGGATGAATTGCCGGTGTGCAAAGTGAGGCTGTGATGTCACTCAAGGTAAAGAGGAGGAAGAGAAGGGGACAGAACAAGAAGACACAGAGCAAGAATCAAAGAGTAGAGGTTTGGTAAGAAGTGTATGCCGGAGGGCAGCTACAAGACACATGAGGTGGCTTTTGGGGAAAAGAAAAGACAAGACAGGACAAGGCAGTAAGAAAGAATCAAGCTGCAGGATCCCTGAAGCTGCCAGAGCACTGACTTTTTTAGTGGACTGCTGAATTATATAGCAGTGGTTAGAACAGAATAAGGACAAAGGGCCCTTGATGGAGACGGGATGACCTACGAACACACATAACAACTGGATGATTATATCACTATATTACTAATGTTGTAAGAGGATAATTTAGCAGTATTATCAAGCTTAAGGGATTAGTACATCCAAACCACATGACCAATTGACATACCACAGCAGGTTTAATACAACTTTTCCAGTGAGCCATCGTGCATGATGCCTAAACAGAGGAGGACTATGAGTGATGTTATCAATTACACTCGTGTTTACCCTGCTGGTATATAGCAGTATAGTTTGTTTTGATTTTTTCTGGTGAGAAAATTTGAATGTTACATGATAATCAACAGCAGATTGGGGACTGTTTGTATTGGAACTGAGCAGAAATTGAGTGAGTAAGCTTTTAAATGTTTCAATATGCTCCTGGTTGTTACTAAAGACTGCAGTTTGTTGTAGTAGAATGGCTGGCTTGTTCAAAAAAAATTTTTTTTCTTTTTTAATGAATTGCATCAGGGGAGCTCACAATCTAAAAATAGGCTCAACCAGCAAGCGTAAAGTTAAGGTTAATGGCGGTATATGGATCAGTCCCCTCGTACCTTTCTCACCAGACCACTAATGCACATGAATTAACCCAGTTTACCTACTGCCCTGTCAAAACAATATACTCCTGTCATGGCCTTAAGAAAGATATGATTTTTTTTAATTGAGTTGATATGAAGCACACAGAAGCAAATGTCCTTTATGCATTACTGCTTATAGAGAGAGGGTTGAGTAAGGTTGACAGTTTGTGTGTCTTTGGTCCATATACATCCAAATATGTGCCTGTGTTTCAGTCATAATACTAAGTAGGGCACAACAAGAAGAAGAAATAATAACATTTAGTCCATTTTGAATAAAACAAAGCCGAGTTACTGGTTTATATTCATTTGATACATGAGTGCTGCCGGTCACACTGGGAGTGTGACATCAGAGCTACCGTAGTCTAACATATGAAGCAAGTCATGACCTAATAACCTAACCCCAACCTTCATGTGTAGGTTAATGTAGGGAAATCAATTTACAGTTTTTATAAAAATATAGATGTTGTTACTTGTTGCCCTGGGAAAAATGATAAAAAGTAAATACTGTAGATATCAGTATAAGGCTATAAGAAGCAGTCCTATAACGTTTCACTCTGCAAAGGATTACTCAATCGTGCAAATTGCAGGCTGTTTTGGCCAAGTCTGTGATCTTTGAAGTTAAAGCTTGCTTGTTGGTAAAATACATAAATTAAATGTCTTTACTGAGTGTGAGCTGAAAGCTGCTTGCCACCCATGCATAACTGGAATTTGTGTCTCTATAAAATATCTGTGGAAGTTTTCTCTAGTGATTTTTGTATGGCTGCTTTTAAGTGACAGTATGGTATGTTTACCTTTGCAAAGCACTCTGTTTGTTTTGCAGTGCACTATGGGAAGAAGGAGAGGGAAAACCAACAGTGTTATCGCTCTGGAAAAGTGTGTTTACGTTCATTTTTAGTTCTGTGGACAGTTTCATGGGTACAGTAAAAAAGAAAAAAATGTTATGTTGATGGTACTGTGCATTAAATTATTTAAGGTGCACATAATGGTTTTCTTTGTGGTTTTGGCTGTATAAGATCGTTGACAGTTCTGCTGCACATGCTTCTCACTTTTTCAGGTGTCATCAAGTAAAAAAAAAAAAAAAAACAGAGAGAAAGAGCTTCCAGTGAAGCACAGAGGGGGGAAATGAAAGAGTTGAGGAGAGGTGAATTTAGAAGAAGACGACCTAATTTAATCTAAAGTGGTTCTCAAATTGAACCAGAGGGAAAACAAAGTCAGCACAAAACCTTGGAGCTCCGCTTCACTTATGTAACAGCTCTTCCCTCCCCTCATCTCTCTTATGAATAAGCGAGAGGGAGGAATGAAGGAATCAGAGGAGGTAAATGGAAAGACATGAGGAAAGAAAGAATGGAAAAATAAAGGAAAAATTAATCGAAATGGAGAGCAGAAAGACAAATAAAGTGGACAGCAGTAAAAGATGGAGGGAAATGGGTTGTCAAGTTGTAAAGCATGAACTTTACAAGAGTACTTGCCAGCCAAAAACTTCCTTCCAATTGTCACAATCACGTCTCTGTTTTATTTCAGTCAGTTCCGTTTTTTTTTTTTTCCCCACTCTTTGTTGCACAGACATTAAAGTATAAGGCCCTGGCAAGCTGTGTTAAAGCCCTGAATGAGTGTCTAGTTAAATAATGCAGTCTGCTGGCTGGACTGACGAGAGGCTAAAGGAGAAGATGGAAGATGTAGCGGCACACTGCAAAGATACAGGCTTTTATTATTTAAAAGTGCCCTGAACGATTGGCAAGTAAGACATTTCAGCATTAAAAAAAGAAAAAAAGGCACGGGGTAGGAAATGGATCTGGAAAATTTAGGCATTCATTTTTTACAATCCAATCATGCAAGGCACACAAACCAGGTGCACACTCCTACGTTAGTACCTCTGTGAATGTGCATGTAAAAAGACGCACGCACACACACAAACAACAAACATGTTTATGTGCACAGATATTATAACTCTGTGTTTTGGTGACATTTGAAGCAGACTTTTGCACTCGAAAAATTATGATGCTTTAGTTTGTCACTGCAACATGGGCACATAATTATATGTCTGTGAATATGAGTGTCACAGAGAAAAATAGTGAAGTTTGCTTCTCTGTATTCAATCTGTCAGTGACATTCTAGTTTTTTTGTTTGTTTGTTTTTTCACAAGTACAAATGTAGCCATCCATGCGTCTACTCATAAAGGCCACTGCAGCTTCTGTTTTATAATTAACTTGTCACCATGTGTAGCCATGTTTTCTGGGAACTCTTATGTTATGCAAGTACATTTAATGCTGGCTCACTGAGTTCCACACTTATGCACATTTAGCAAATGAATGATCGCCTTACCGTTGCTATGTGCACATGTGCTCTATGCTGCTATAATTCTTAAATAATAAACCGCATACCATAAAATGGAAAAATGTGGTTACTTTAGTGTCATGGAAAATAATGGATATTACTGATGTTATATATTAGTTTAGGTCAAAAAGGCCAGTTCTTAAATATGTTTTTGTCACCTAATTGTGTTTTAATAAAAACATCAAGCCTTTTTTTATTTTTTATTTTTTACTTCAAGTTTATTAATAATAAGTAGCTACATTTTTTTTCCACCAGAATTGGTAGATGTATACACTTTATTGTGTCTGTTGGTTTCATGTGTCATCTTTACAGTGCAGTATCAGTGTATTATAGAACTCAGTCTTGCAGCTTGCAGAACAATTACTGATGATGTTCAAGCGGAAATTATTTAGTGCTCCAAATGCTAATGATACGAACAAACTGTTAACTTAGTTGACTTGGGTTATGGCAAACCTCTGCTGTGCTATGCTGCTCATCTGATGGGATATAAACCCACAGCTCCTGAGTCACTCTGTGATGTTGGAAACATTATTTTTCTTATTTTGTCTTTTTTTTTTTCATCTTCTCCCTTCAGTTTGTAAATTTCTACAAGCGTGCTGGTTACCCAGTCGATATTTGTTGTGAAATATTTCTGCTTTTTTTGGCAGTGTTTTCCTTTTAGTGCTGTGACTATTCCTGAAGTGGTCTCTATATTTCTCCCTTCACTAACCACTTTGTCCATCCTTTAAATAGTTCTTCTTGCATGGTCCACTTGTTCTTTTTAAAAGGCTCATCCCTGATAAAAACATGGCGAGACTATGCAGCAGTCAAAAAAGAAAAGAAGATACTTTGACTTTTTATGTCACGTACAAATATACAAATAGCTGGATGCATTAAGTTGTGGCTTTTACTGTAAAGGCACGTCTGCCAATAATATATCATTCAGTAATTTTCAAATATTTATTTATTTGTTTTTTTATTACTAAATGGGACACTGGTGTGGGATGTTGGAAAGTCATTACAGACTTTTAGAGATCTAATATCTTAAAATAATTATAGTATGATATTAGAGCACTTTGCTCTCTGAATGTGGACTTACTTGTGATTCCTAGAGTTTCCAAAAGTAGAGTGGAAAACGTCCGCTATCCGGGTTCTCTCCTGTGGAACCAGCTCTCAGTTTGGGTTTCCCCTAAACCTTTAAAATTAGGCTTAAAACCTTGTAGTTTGATTAAGCTTATAGTAAGGGCTGGTTCAGGTGATAATGAACCATATTCTTCTCTGCTCTTTAAGTGTTTAAATGCCACTACTGTATGTCATTAACTTTCATCTTTTCTCTTCCATAGTTTTTGTCTCTGACTCTCTATACACTCTTTTATTCTCTTTCCTCTCAAAGCTCAGTGAGTCACAGTACATCACTCTGGTTCTGTCAGAGCGCTTTTCCAGTTAAAAGGGAGTTTTTCCTTCCCACTGTTGCCAAGTGCTTGTGTTTTCTCTCTAATATCATATATCAATATAGGTTCTTTATCTTAGAACACTAAATGCTTTGAGGTGATTGCTGTTTTAAATGTATATTTTGAATATGTATGTATGTATGTATGTATGTATGTATGTATGTATGTATGTATGTATGTATGTATGTATGTATGTATGTATGTATGTATGTATGTATGTATGTATGTATGTATGTATGTATGTATGTATGTATGTATGTATGTATGTATGTATGTATGTATGTATGTATGTATGTATGTATGTATGTATGTATGTATGTATGTATGTATGTATGTATGTATGTATAATTAAAACTGAACTGTAGAAACAGCATTTTTATGGAAAATAATTATGGGGTTAATTTTTACTACTGTTTAACTTCCCTACAATGTATTTTATAAGCTAATTAACAACTGGAAATCACACAATTGTCTACTTGGCCACATGTGCTATAGCCTGTGCTGAGAATAGTGTAAATGGTGGAATCAAAGCCACTCAAAAAGAAAATGAAGGACACATAATACCAATTCTATATTATTCCATCTTTCTGGCATTGTGCTTCATCTATCTGACATGATACCAGTAGACAGTCAGTATATCCATTGGACTCGCGTCCTGTTCATGCACTGTATGCCGCACGATCCGCTTTGCATGAGTTTGCCTTTCAACTTTGTTGCCAGTTGTTCTCAGCCCTGTAGCTGGAAGCCGCTTTGTTGTAACAATGCGACCCGACAGCACTCTCACCGCCCTCACTATCAATCAAGACAACTAATTACAACCCTACAAAACAAAATAAATTTCTTTGGCCTCTGTTCTATTTTCCCCTTTGTATGTCTTTTGCTTTGTCACTCACTTTTGATCTATCAGCATGTTTCCTCCTTTAGTACGGGTCTTTTTATGGTTCTCATTTCTCTTATTTCTCCCCCTTGTGCTTGACTATTGTTTCTTAGAGCTTTGTAACTTTTCATGTTTTTTCAACCAAAAAAGCAGGAGCAGACATAGCTCTCAGACAGTTGATATTGATTATTTATTACTACAGTCTGAAGAGACCTGTAGACATAAAGAGATATAAATACATGTACATTATGTTGCACAAAGGATGGTGGGGCACAAATAAACATGACCTTTGACCAGGAGACTGGGGTCAAAGTCTCCTGGTCAAAGGTCAAAATCATTTGGTCAAAAAAAAAAAAAAAGATTTATTGTAATTTTGTTTTTCTCCAACACCACAAGATCTTAATTAAAGTAATATCCATAAATAGCCCTCCCAATTGTATAGAGGCTCAAAGGTAATTGGATAAACTAAAATTTATAAAGTAAAATTTTAAATGTGTGGATATTTTTTAATACTTGAGTGGAACCCATGGACATCACCAAATACTGTTTCCTTCCTTGACCTGCCAGGCATTCATGGCAGGCATCTTCAGTTGCTGCTTGTTTAGGGGTCGCTCTGCTTTACTCCTGTTTTGTCTCCAATAACTGAAAAGCATGATGTGTTGGGTTGAAATCAGGTGACGGACTCGGCCATTAATGAATATCATTTCTTTTTTTGCCCTTTTGGCGTCCTTATTTTCATTTTTTAGCCTAATGAATGGCCATCTTCAGTTGCATTGACATCTCTTTTTGACCTCCAGAGAATAGTGACCAAATACAAGTTGAACCTTTGGAATCAACTCAAGATTTTTTTTATCAGCTCACTTTGCCTTGATGGTTGTAATGGTTGTAATTCATAATTAGATATTAGGATGCTCAGTTTATATAGGATACCAGTGGGAGAAGTTCAGGTTTGTCGCAATATGTGATAGTCAAAGGAGCTTGCAAAGAAAAGCGTCTGGACTTCTTTAAGTTGTTTGAAGACGTTTCACCTCTCATCCGAAAAGCTTCTTCAGTTCTAAGGTCAAATGGTGGGGAGTCCCAGATTTAAACCTAGTGGGAGTATCCCCCCACAGAGGGACAAAAGGACCCCTTGATGATCCTCTAATCGTCTGAGCCAAGGTGTGAAACTGGGTGTGGGTCCCAATCAGCCAGGGTTTCAGGTGAGCTCATTGTGAAACCTGGCCCCACCTTATCATGCGCATGATAATCCTCCAGCTTCTCCTTTAGGTCTTCAAGCAACTTAAAGAAGTCCAGACGCTTTTCTTTGCAAGCTCCTTTGACTACGATGACCTGGATGACCGAGAACCTTCACAGACAATATGTGATAGTAATTTTCTTTTGGCTCTCGGAGGAGGCGGACGCACTTTTTCTCCTCTCCTCTCCCTTATCTTCCCTGCTTAGTTCTCATGTCCTTGTCTAGACTTGTGTTTTTTGTATTACTTTCACTGGAACACTCTCTCACAGTCTGTTTCAAAAACCTAAAAGAGAATTATGGATTTGATCAACTGGTCTCTGAATGCTATTGACACCCTTTTCTCAACGAGACGTTGGATGGGTGGCAGACATGGAGGATCGTGTGCCTGGCGGGACTGTCGATCGAGGACGCTGAGGATATCTACCTATTCTGAACCATGATAACAGGGTTCTTGCTGATCGGAGCTGGCCTGGCTCTGGCTTATCGGAGAATTAAGAAAGCGGAACCGGCTGTTCAGACCCCCCCCCAAGGCTGCCCGCTGGGATTGAACCGATGGGATGAGGCGAGACTTCTCAGAATGGGATCACTGAGTGCAGCATGGTTAAGAGCTTGGAGGCGCTTACGGCTGCAGTGAATACTCAGAATAAGACCTCTGAGCGTACATTGGATTACATCAAGGAAAAGTCCACTTAGAACAACACCTCTGAGTGGAAGTTGGATCACATCTTGGAACAGCTAACTGCGGTCGTGAGGTCTCAGAATCTGCTCTTTGAGCAAAAGAATGACAAGACCACGGAACTGAAGGTTAATACCATCATGGAGAAACTCGTGGCTATCCAACGGGAGATTGAGAGACCAGTGTCGGAGTGTTAAAGAACAGCTTGAAATTCTCATGAGTTGTTGCAAAAGAAAAATAGCCATCATAATCCGGCGACCCCTTCGGCGCCAGCTGTGGGCTCAAGGCTGGAGCCGAACAACAACTCCCTGATAACGACTGTGTTGAGTCTGTTCCTTCCCATTCCATGCAAGGCCACCTGGGTTGGCTGGAAGACGGTTTACTTAGCCTGGCAGGGCGAAGGACAGTGTCTCAGCTGAACTATGGACACGCACACACATACATATACTGATACTGATAAGCACTCACTGACGCATCACGCTCCCTACCCCGGATCCAACGCCACCTCCAACGCTTACCTCTCCTCTGATGTGGACATCGGGTCAGCTGGAGGCGCAGTCGAAGATTGCAGCGGTCCCAGATCAGATGTACACACTGAACACTTTCCCATGTTGCTTGTCTGTGTTTATTGTGCTATGGTGTGTTGATATCTGTGCATTCCTGTATTATCCTTTTGTGTTACACATTTCGATGTTTTTTTTTCCTCGCTACCTAGCCTGACCTGTCTCCCCAATGTGATGTTTGTGTATTGTACGTACGGTCAGCAAGGTCTGTCATCTCGGTTGTGGGCGAAAGACCTGCAACTGACAAAGGCTATCTCATCTCTCATCTCATAATTGTGTAACCTTCACATACATTCATGTACACAGCCACTCGAACTTGCTTAGTTTTAAAATAAAATCACTGCTTCTAATAAGCTGCTTGAACAAACAACCTGTACTGCAGGGCCCCTTTTAAAGTGTGGCAGTGTAATTACTGTAATAGGGTCTCGTTTTCCTGCCTTGGTGCCAGACTATATATTTTTTCTTTTTACAATCAGTCCTTACTCTCTGCAATTTTTATCCTTTACTCCTTTTTTCCCTCCAAAACACGCTCTGCTTTTGCTGTCTCCCTAACTCACTCAATGACTCTTTTCTTTCATTCCCTAAAGCACACACAAACATGCATAAGCACACACTCGCTTTATTCCTCCTCAAGCTATTTGTCTTAACAGGTGGTCATTCAGATTCAAGACTGGCACTGCAAAAGAGGTAGGAAGAAGGGGAAATAGAAAGGAAAAACTAATAATTATAGGAGAAGATAAGGTAAGGTGGGCATGGAGAGACATGGAGCTTATATACAGTCTTTTGTGATGTTTTGTAAAATATATTTCATTATGTCATTCTGGGCTCTAAACTGCTTGTGTTGTGAATATATCTGTTCTCGTCCTTTTGTGCGATTGCCCAAAACAATTTCTTTTATAATTTGTAAGAAAACACAGGCATTTTGACTGTACTAGATATGTTCTCACACTTACACACTTGTTAATCATTTAATTCAAAGTGGATTTCTGAAGTTAATACTCAATCTGCATTTAAAACTATAAGAGGATTAACACTTTAACACCTATCAGCCAAACCCCCTGTTAACAAAATCACCGTACTACCTTTGTTACAGCCCACCTGGTTAGCACCAGAAGATCATACATGCATAAATCATAATTCTTCAAAGATATTAGATGGATTTAAAATTTCTTTCATTAATTGACAGGATATGCAAACAAAAAAATCCTAAATATTATTTTTGTGCCAAAAGAAAATATTAAACTAAAATATTAAATTTTCACCAAACTGCAGATCATGTGCTCAAATACAGTTTCTTCTCTCACTGAACCAACTGGAAATAAAGTGTAACAAAAAGTACACATCATTAACTGAAAATGAAAAACAGCTGATTTATCTAACAATACCAATGTCATGTACTTAAACCATTTTGCAGGATGTTTATAAATTCTCCAGATAGCAGGACATCGACCTTTTTCCACACGTCCCCATAATTTTCCTCATTACTGCTTTGATCCTTTGACTGTTCACACAGAGGCTCATACTCATATTTTTTAAAGTTGATAAGAGGCTCCTTAACCAGAAGGGTTAGTGTAGTTATGTGGTATTCAGACTGCAGTGATCACAGTACCCACGCCTGTTTCAAAAATGAAACATCTGTTTCCTTTCCTGATTTTTTTTTTTTTTTTTTTTAAATTTTTGGCTTCAGTGACAGACCGTAAACCAAAATTAAAATTGTGATACAAATTTCCACAATTTTGAGTTATTGCATCTTTTCATGTCACAATATGCACCTAATCGTGACCCGCTGCCACAGCTGTTATGCTTTAATTAGAGGCACTGATACAACAAAGAGATGCAAAACCAGCATGATTATGTGACGGAGGCCTTTTATACAAATTATCCGGGCTTTTTGGTAAAAAGCTTTTGGTTAGCTGAGCATCTGTTTAATCATTTTATTAAATGGGATATTGTAATAGTTTAACAATATGTAAATGTAGGATAAATAATCATTTTTGAGAAACGGCTTGGCGTGTGACTTGTGTAAAAGTCTGCTGATTGTTTGAATATTTAAAATTCTCTTTGATTAAAGACTAACAATAAAAAAAAAAACTGTGATGAAAATGAATATCGGTTACGCTTAGGTTATTTTGTAGCTTGTGTTTTTAGAAAGGTACTTTTACCACACTGTGCATGAGAAATATGCACTATGTAATGATAGCGTATAACCGTTCACCTCATTATCATAAATGATATATGCAATTGCATGGTGGACTTTGGAGAGGGAGCAGCCCAAGCTCTTTGCAGTATGTCACATTACTGAAGCTGAAAATTTAATGCTTCTGTTAAGAGGAAAGCCCCATCTGAAGTTCATATGCCCTGCTGTTGGAAGTGCTATTATGATCCTGCCTCCTGGCTGTGTGCTTGCATGTGCGTGCTTGTGAACGTTCCCTGACACCATTTGTCACTGAAGGCGGTGTATTTGTCTGTTTATACACTGCGTTTATCTTTTATATGACTGTTTGTGTTTTTTATGTGGTACCTTATATCCCCATCCATTTATCCATTTTTTTATCTGTCCTTCTCCAGTATTACTGTATTGTTTTCATTGAAGTGTGTGCGTGTATACATACATATATATTCTTTTTAAACACTCCCATGTTCCAGCCATGTTCTTTTGTCCTTGAGCGACACTGTAAATCCTGTTGAGGAGACTCTTTGCTCCTTCCAGTCTTAAAAAAGACATTTTAACGGTGTTTCCCCTCACTCAAAACTACTTTTCTTCTCATTGGCTGCTGCTTATAAACAGAAGATTTGAACAGCAGGTTGCTTTGCTCTCTTGCTCATGTGCTCTCATTTAAATCCATCAGTCTATCCATCCTCTTCCGCTTATTCAATTCAAACTGAACATTTAGAGCAGTCTGAATCTTGAACTTTCAGCTACTAGGGATTGCTTTGACTCTTTGAAACTGTAACATGATCATCTATATATGGCAGGAAAAAAAAGTACAACATAACCCCTTTAAGGTCTTTCTTTGTCTTGATTTCAACCTGTCATATCAACCAGATCTCTCTTGCAAGTCATTAGATATTCACACATTGTCAGGACCCGTTGGCATTATATCTTATAGCAGTGTTTGTCCCTTTTGTTGGCATCTTTCAACACACTGAATAGTCCCATACAGTTCAACAGGAGTCCCTCTGAAACAGACACCAAGACACCATGGGGAAAAATTGGGATATGTAACAAGGATGTGTATGTGGTATCCACGACATCTCAAAAGAAAAAGTTTAAAAGGTATTTAATGTTGTGAAAGACTTGCTTTTCAGCCAAGCACTTTTTTTTCTTAAACCTAACCGTGTACGTTTAGTGCATAACCCCAAAAGGGAACGTTAAAAAGCAAAATGAAAGTGAAAATAAGCCTCTCTCTATCCTATCCAGGATAGGGACAGGCTTTAGGTTAAGGGTCGTGCGATTATGCCATCTGCCACTCCACCTGCCTGCTTATGCTGACTTGTGAGTCATTGTTCTTTCTCCCACAGGAAAATGGTACTAAGCTGGTTACCCTTATGTGAAAGATTACAAGAAGGTGTTCCTGATTAAATGTTAGTTTTTATGGGTTACATGGGAATATGTTACATAGGAAAGGTAATATTTGGACATCAGTTGACACATGGAGCATTGGCAGCCTGTGCTTATTCCAGTCTCAGCGCTTTCTCTATAGGCAGGTTGAACCTCCGGATCCCCCAGGTCTTCCCAGTTGTATGCTGGCTAGTAAGAGCTCTGTTTCACCAGAGTGAAATACTATTTAGCCTGTTATAGAATATTTGAGCAAAACGCAAATTTATTACATGTAGGGCTGTGGATCATTGCGATTCATGTCTGTTTCTTCTTCTTCTACCCTTTTCCTTTTTCAGACTAAGTACCTGGAAGTGCGCCTTTTACTCACAGTTTAATAGCTGCACACACTTAGTTCAATCAAAGAATGGGAACCCTTAACCTTGCAAGCCCTTGAAATTGGCCCCTGTGACAGAGCTGTCTTCATGTTGTTGTCTACCACTAAAAGGAAAAAGAAAAAAAAATAGCTGTGTAAGTGCTGGCTGCACACTTGACAAAGGCCAGATTTTAGTGTTTACCTCTTCTAGATTGCTGTTGGTGCACCAACACATTCCCTCCCTTTCTTGTGAATACTTGAAGTGAGTGCTGCAGTCTACCTCTCTCCTACGGCTATCTCTTCCTCGTCGCATCCTCTTTAGCAAGGCTGATAATTAGTACACCGCAGAAATCAGAGAAAGATCAAAGTGTGGATGAGACCAGGGGAGGGATGATAAAAGAGACATTTACATTTTAGTTTCAATTTCAATGAAACTTTTCAGGTAAAATACATAAATAAAAAAAGAAAGAGAGAGTGCAAAAGTGAGAGCGATCACACTGTGATCATAGAAAGAAAATATATACAGAGAGAATGAGAATGATGACATGTGCTTCCAATGCTACCATTTTGTGTTTCATAAAAATCAAATTTTGTTTAAAATAAATAGTTTTTCACTGAAATCCCACCACTAATTTCACTCAGCCATCCCTTTGCATGGATCTAATCCAAACTGGTTGACAGAGAAGCTGCTAAAGTGATAGCTGTTACTTTAAAGACTGTTGTAAAGATAGAATTTGCTTAAGCAATGTCGAATTTTCTGAGCCTTCCCATGCTAATTGTGACTGATATCATCTTAATTATAACATATTTCTCAAAAGAAGAAAAATAAAGAACGATGACTTTTTTTGTTGTTGTTTTTTAATTTTTCATCAAAACATTAGCAACATAATTGTGTCCTTTTCTCATATGAAGTATTCTATATTAACACTGTCAGCATTGTGTGATCAAAGCAGAGGAGCCTCTGTTACTCTTCAGGGATCATGTTTTATCTGCTGGTGATGAAAGTCAGCCTCATTTTGTGGGTCCTAAATAGGCCTGAGACCAAAATCATACAAAAAAGAAACACTGAAAGGTAATTACTCACAAAACAGCCTTTTGAAATTATTTAGTAAAACTAATGTGTCGTGGCTATTAAGTTGAGGCCATGTGTCACAGCGTACGAGAGCTTTTATTTCTGTGTCATATGTTCTTTCTCTGCCTTTCCCTCCCTTCCCCTTTCCCTCTTTTGATGACCCTTCCTTCACCAGATTAGCTTTTCTTTGCCGGACTTTTTGTCATCCTCTCTGGATATCTTTTCTCTCGCTCTCTCTTCCTACTGCCCTTAAAGGCCCATTAGTCTGTCTAACTACACTGTGATTACCAGACTTATGTATTCAATGTGTGATTACAGGGCCAACTTTGTCCTGCAAGTCTCTCTTTGACTGACTGTCTGACTGCTCAGGAAGACATAGCGATCCCTTGTGCATTATCCAGCGTATTCATTTATGTACACTTCATGTGCTCATTTCTCACTTCTTCCTTTTCCTTTTCCAGCCCTTTCTCCAACTGTTATTTTTTCGTTCTTTCTCACTTGTTGGCTCTTTCTTTCTTCTCTTTGCCCTCCTCTGCTGATTATTTTCTCTCATCATCTCTCTTTTGGCTTCTGCCTCAGCCTTCCTCTGTGTCTCTCCAGCACCTTTGCCCTCTCCCTCTCTAATCTTTTCCAAATGCTTCTGTGTTATCAGCGAACCACAGAAGCATGCTTTGGGCACCCTTTGGTGTTAACCCAAAAACAATGAAATTAAGTGTTTTGTAAAGGATCTTTAATTTTCCAGCAAGGCTTCCCTGATCCCTATCCAGTGCTCTAGTGTCTCCTTTTCAAGCAAATCCCAAAATAAGAAGAATGAAAACTGCATTGTCCTCTGAAGATTTTGGCTATACAAACTGCAATAGCATTGCATAGAAGTCTATTAAATCTCTATACAGTTATGGTCTTGAAAAAATAGTAATAACAATAATAATATTAAAGCTGAAAGCAGCGTTATGAGGGCCCTCGCAGCCCGGCACGTCGAGCCATGCCCAACACCTAAAACCAGCACGTCCGATCAGATGTCACATTGATGGAATTCATGCATTTAACCACCAGCTAACATTTCATCTCATTCAATCATGATTATAGTCCTCCCACTAGGTGGCGCTCTAACCATTACTGACAAATAGCATAACAAACCTTTCCAAGCTCGAGTCTAATCATGCCTGCGACCTTTGGGAGAGATTGGACATTGTCTTTTTGAGTGACAGCAGATTACTGCTTTTTGGCGAGTGATTGAAACGCCATGACCACCCCGTTTCCCTGAACGTAAAAAGCTTCGCAATTTAACATCACAAAGGTCTTTAGATTACACGCACTGGAGATCGGGTCAATCTGATGAAACCCCTTGGAGGAGTTCGTCAAAGTACGGTGCCTGATGAGTGGGGAAAATGTCCACAAAATTACACATTAATTTTAAAATGGCTGACTTTCTGTAGGATTTGGGATATTGCTCCAAGAGACTTTTTTTGCACATCTCAATATCTTCCATAAACTTACCAGGTTTCAGACTCGTACATAAAACACAGAGCAGGGGCTGATGATTTGAAATTTTGTAGGGGGCGCTGTGGAGCCATTTTGCGCTATTCAAGGAAAATTATCACATAACAAGATAGCCCTCATCAAATTGGAGGTGTGCGCCTTTTTAAACTTTCCAAGCCCCTCAAAAGGCACTTCATTGTTCATGGTGAACCGCGTTGCCACCAGGGTGCGCCGTTCAGTTTAAAGTCACAATTTTCACACTGAAGCATCATGAAGGACTGATGGTGATATTCACCGCTTTCAAGGTGGCCACGATGAACCTCTGAAAATCAATACAACAAAGTGAAAGACATGACATTTCCTGTTGCCACTAGGTGGCGCTCTACGTATTCCTGACAATGGGCACATCAATCTGTTCAGGGCGGGTCTGACATCATGCCTGTAAAGTCTGGTACTGATCAGACTGGATTTCATTGATTTACACTAATTTGTTTCTTCATGGTGAGACATCAAAGTTCGCCATGCTGCTGGGGTCACACCCTTTCGCGAAAAGTCACAGTTTTCACTGTAACCCAAGACCAACTCCTTAAGGCTTTCCTGGAGAAATTTGAGGCTGCAGATGTCACCCATCACAATACTGTACCCCAAAGTGTAAAACATGACATTTCCTGTTGGCACTAGGTGGCGCTGTCCCTGATGTCAAAAATGGCAGTTGAAATATGTTCAGGGGCGGAGCCTTATCATATGTGTGCTCTTTGGTCCAGATCGGATAATGTATGACAGAATGAGAGGCAATAAGATTTTCATGGCGAGTCATCGAAATTCGCCGTGGCGCCACGGCCTCACCGTATAACGAAAACTCAAAAGCTCCACAATTTAACATGGCCCAGTTGTGTAGTTGACACTGACCAAATATGAAGCTTATATGACTAAATCCCAAGGAGGAGTTCGAAAAAGTTCGAGGCATGGAAATGGCAAAATTAGAGTCAAAATGTCACGTTCACTTCTAAATGGCGGACTTCCTGTTGGGTTTGCGTCAATGCTCCCCCAGACTTTTTTGTTCGTCTTGGCATGGTACACATGTGTGCCAGATTTCATACATGTAGCTCAAACGATGTGGTTGTAGGGCTGCATTTAACAAGGCATAGGTGGCCCTCTAGAGCCATTTCCCAGTGCTCATATGTAAAACCATTAAAATACAAAATTTTTCACCAGACCTGGCATGTGTACAAAATTTCAAGGGTTTTTGAGCATGTTTAGGCCCTGAAAAAGGCCCTTGTTTTGCCTGAATAATAATAAGAAGAAACGGAGCAGATACAATAGGGCCTTCGCACTCTCAGTGCTCGGGCCCTAATAAAGAAAATGTATTTACAGTAAATAGTGATACATCTGCACACATTTGAGCCAGAGTGCATATTCTTCTTGTCAGAGCGTGAGTCAGCCACAGGTTTTAGTCACCACTTCTTATACAGCTGAGTCAGACTGTGTAGGCTTCTGGTTTTTGTTTTTTGCTCATCAGGATGTCCTTGTGCCTTGTTATTAATTTCCACGAAGCCAGATATTTGTCATGTAGCAGCTGCGTATGTGATCAAAGATCTTTACACCAAGAATTGCTCGGTATAAGGTGAAATTGTTACTTCTCAAGGAGTCTGTCTCTAACTGCAGTCTGTGTCGCTCAGGTTATTTTTGATAGCCCTTACAATCTCCTGAAGTGGTTGAAAGTTGAAGCAGAACATAAAAGTTAAAGCCAAGTAACAAGAATGAAAGTAGCACTTTCAAGGATAATAAAAAGCAATCTTTGCACAGCGTGTTCCTTGAAGTCTGGAGGAAAAAAATGGCTTTGTCTGGTTGTCACACCTCAGATTCCCTCAAAGATGTACGTGTTGAGAACACTGTAAGAGAGCCTGGTTCTCAGTGTGTGTGTGTGTGTGTGTGTGTGTGTGTGTGTGTGTGGTGTGTGTGTGTGTGTGTGTGTGTGTGTGTGTGTGTGTGCCAGTGGAGTGGGGGTGGGGGTCTGTTTAAGCAGACAAGCTTAAAGCATGGTTAATTTTAATATCAGCAAAATCCCTTAAAAATCAGGCGTTAATGCAGCTCACCATATGTCACTACAGATGTTGATATTAGATTATAGATTAAGATAAATGTGCTGATGATGGCTCTCGTGCACGCCTGCCACATAGAACAGAATGTAAAACGACAACTGTTCTCAGTGCGACTGCTCAGATACGTCCTCGCTAATGAACTCTGGTTCCTTTTTCAAATTTGGTAGAACGGGTATTAAGATCTTTTAATAAAATGAGAGTTACTTTGGTTTTGCTTTCTTGATGAATATTTTGATCTAATACTTAATCTTGAAATTCGTTGTACCAGTATCTACCTTTGTTGCTATTGAATGATTTAATTATATATTATATCAACATAAAGAGATCTAAATAATATTTCGGATTCAAGTACATGACAAATGAAGAAGTAACAGGACAAAGAAATTAACTATGGCAGATGAATAACATCTGACATTATCTGAAAGGAAACTGGAAAATAAAATCCAGCAAGGACCCGGCGCAGGACCTGAGGGATGCCTCTGGCCCTTCAGTTGATCCATATACTGTTTGCTGTACAAACGTTACATGGATCAACTGGTGGCTATCGAGAAGCCATTCTTACCTGGATAAAAAACACACACAGTGGAGCACTATCTGTGGATTGGCCTCCCTACAGCCCAGATCTCAGCATTATTGAAGGAGTGTGGGATACTTTTTACTAAGAATTGAACAAAAGCTAGCAAACACAAAATAGAAGAGGTTTAAATGTCCTTCAAGAAACCTCAGGATCTATTGCCGAAGACTACTTGAAGAAATTCCAAGAAAGTTTGCATAAGAGAGTTCAGGCTGTGCTAAAAAGTTAAAAGGTGATCTCATACCAAATATTAACATTCAAACATCATTAGAATTGCACTCTGCGCAACTCTAATGAGGTCTGTTTTTGCCTCATATACTGCGTTTCCACTTATGCGAGTGGTTCAAGACTTTTGAATGGTGTTGTAGTTATTGTCCTTCAGTGGTGTACCTTAGGCAACACAATGTAGCTTAACTCCTAGATATTTCTTTAAAGAAACTTTGCTGTATCCGTTATTTGGCTGATTTTAAACAGGGAGATTTACGCCGGCTTTCACTCACTGCAGTCTGCTTCTTATGTAGCTGTCCGTGGTGCTGAAACCAGCTTCAAGCTTACATTTTGTCTCTCTGTGCTGAAAAGAAACTGCATTTCCTGTTTTCCACTCTTGAAAGCTAAATAAGGGTGCTCTTTTTCTCCCGACTCTTTGTAAAAGTTCTATGGTTCTGTTTTGTTTTGTTTGTGGTTTTCTGTGTGTTGTGTGTGAAGCCAGGGGCTAAAGGAAAGCGCTTTGTCCAGCTTAAATCCTCAACAGATGGTGTTAATGCATTTATCAAAGGACAGGTTCACTCTCAACAGATTTTGTCAAACCTTTCTCAGTGTTAATGCCTTTCTTTCATTATTCCAAACCTGACGTGTCATTTTGCACTTTGTGTTATTCATATTTACTCCAAGCACTTTCAGAGGCCAAATAAAACTGAACTATTATGCAAATATACTGTAAATGACTAATTTAATACTATTATTTGCTTGAGTTAGTGTTAATTAAGTTTTGTTGTCATGCAGGTGAGGTACACTGTTGGGAAATGTATTTAAAAATAAAGGCAAATACACTCTAATGCCACATGTCGTCTAACTCATGTCTGTCTTCCCCCCTTTTTTTGTAATTTCCTGCAGTGGTGCTGCTGAATTCTAAAGAGACTCAAGCAGAGCTCGGCTGGACGTCCTATCCCCCTAATGGAGTAAGTATAGTTGCATTTTTCATTACCTGCATGTCATTTTTTTCATTTGTAGACGCATGTGTTTACTTGCCAGCCTCCACACAGCTTGTTACTTTACTTTTCCACACCTTTTCTTCAATTTGTCCCCAGTGCTGAGCTCATCATTATCATTAATCATTGGGACTAATCCAGGCTACTATATAGCAGTGTCCAAAGCAGCTACACAGATGTGCTGCCACAGATAAATGGCCTTTTGTGACGATCGATTTCGTCCGTAAAACCCTTTGCACTAAGTTATGACTGCAAGATAAATGCAGGAGCACTTTTGCCAGAGCAGTTTGTCACCCACGTGTCACCTGCAAGTTGGCCTTTCCATGCACACACACTTGATAAGTCTATTATATGAATAACATCACTGCTTTTAAATGTGCATTGTTTAGGATAGAGGTTGCTGAAGCACTTGTGTTTGAGATGACTGCTGCACTACGTGCTCCACTATGCATAAGATTAATGTGACTGTGTGATTCACCTACATGTCCCAGTAGCAGTGATAGAGAACACACTGCACCCACTTTGATATAGTCACCTTGACAGGAGAGGGGCTGATCACATTACCATTGGAGATAATCCATTTCTACTCTTTTGCTTTGTGCACGTTTGTGTATTTATGAGAGAGGGAGAGCAGTTCATATTTGCTGCTCAGTTCACTTTCAATTCTGTCAAGAGCGCCTCGGTAATTCAAATAGTGACATGGAGTCATAATCATTCATCTGATGGATAAATTATATATTTGATTAAATTTTTCTCGCTCTTCCAGACTGAAAGTAAATCAGAAAAACAAACTCTGCCCTACGGCAAATATTAGGAAACTATAAAAAGCATTCTTAGAGTGCTCAGAGGAGTTTAAACTTTTAATTCCTCAAAAATAAAATACATTTAAAAGATAAATAAAATGCTATATTATTCAGTGGTTCCTCACCTTGAAGAGAATACTTGTGACTCCGTCCCAATGGCTGAAATAGGGTGTGCACATACATCAGATTTCTTTTTACTACTACCACTTCTTCTAAAGCAACAACTACTAATAATAATCTTTTGTTAGCAAACAGGCCAGTAATTATCAATTATTTGGACCAATATTTAGACAAAAAACACTCTTAATCTATTCAGCAAGGTGCAGAGAGTTCTTTAGAACAGAGAATCTGTGTCAGTACCGATATAGTATCAATATTTTAGGCTACACCAAAGCTGCAAAAAATAAATAAATAAATAAAAACTATCTGTAGGCTGAAGGCCAACTAACAAAGCCCTTTAATTAAGCCTGCTGTGTCTTTTTTTCTAAATTCGTTTCTTGTGAATAAATCACAAGACTGTGGGATGAAGCGTTTATACCAGGGGTAGGCAACCTTTCTGATGACGAGTGCCATTTAGAATTTCCTCAGAGGTCAGTGTGCCATATGATTGCATTAGCGATAAATTTAATAACGCTCTATATTAACGGTTACACACTATATAGAACCACTTTATAGAATTATATTTGTTCGCAGATGTTGGCAGCAATCAGCGAATAGTTATCAGCTATTTTGAAACCAAAAAAAAGGACACTTTTTATCCATGACAGCAAATGAACTGTACAACAGAAAATACAAAAGCTATTTATGGTCTCCTCACAACAATGATAAGAAAAATAAACTGGGCCAATATGGCATGTCTGTTAATACAGAGACAAACATGTTAATGTGATCTCTGGTCTCCCACTCAGAGATACAGGTCTCCGAGTGTCCAGCATTCAGACGGCTACCTGAGGAGACTCATGTGAGAGAAAATCTACTCACACAGATATGTAGAGCCAAATACTGTCAATAAGGCCTCTGCAATGTTTTGAAGACAGTTAAACTTGTCAGGTAGTGATGTCCAGCAGGTGAAAATGCAAGCTCCATGAACACACACAGCTATGGATTCCAGCTGCTTCGATGTTATATGTATGATTTTTATCATACATCATACATCTATCATAAGCTTCAGAGAATTATTTATTAAAAGCTAGACATTTTAAATGAGAATAAGAAAGTATTTCTTTGTGCCCCCCTTTCCCTGTTAATGTCCTACCTGGCCCCCTGGCAAAACTTTGCTAGACCCACCCCTGCACAGTTACCAGCTGTCAGCTACTTAGAAACAGATCCTGGTGTTATTTGTTTCTCAGGAACAGTTCATAACTTCCCTTCAACTCATTCATGTCACCTAAAAGGCAAACCTGTTTCTCCATCACCTGTTCAGCTCTGATGATTCAGCAAAGACATCTCCTGGTTTCATCTTCCTGGTTTCCCTCTCACAAGATAACCAAACCGACATCATGACCAGCAGCTTTACAGCTGTGGCTCCAGCAAACATCAGCTACTAGAAAGTAATATTAAATACATTCTAACAACAGCTGATCAAGCTTAAACGTGCTGCTGTTGTTTAGCGCGACATTCGACGGTTTCCTCTTTCTGGCGCAAAGTGGGCGATAAACAAAAGAGAAAAAAGGCGATCAGCTGATCATTGATCAGTTTCATGATTGAAGTAGCAACCACCCAGCTGTATAGAAACTCCGTCATGCTAGCTAGCACGCAGTACGAGTTATTGTAACTGACTGTAAAAAGTCAGCACAACAAAAATAAACTCCACCTAAACTTGGTTCATATCTGACCCAGATAGACTGCAGGTCATAACTTCTTACCTGAAGTTCAGTTCACCTGACACTCGGACCGGCGGCCGCCTCGGGTCTCTCCTCTTGCCTCTCCTTTCTCTCATCCACCTGCTGGCCTCCACCACAGATTACTGAATCTGTGGAAGCTCCGCCACAGCCACCACCAAACAACTGAGTTATTTTTACACACCGACCAGCATCTGGCCAATCCACCACCTTTTATTGTTTATACCGTTACAAAGAAAAAAAAGTCAAATGCCCAGTATGCCCGATGGCCAGTCCAGCTATGGTCGTGCCACCAGTTAACCCTTCGCATGCCAACTGTGGCACGCGTGCCTAGGGTTGCCGACCCCTGGTTTATACAAACATTGAACACAAATGCCATTAGTTTAAGTGCCAAGCAGTCTGAGATCGAAAGAAAGTGACTAAGGTCTGACCCACAGTTGCAGAAACACCACTTAAGACTCACGATGACTGAGCCTGTTCATTATGTGACACTATTAGACAATCTGAGAACCAATGATTTTTATTTCAAACACTCACTCATCAGATTATGTCATTACACTGTTAACCTGAACTTACTCACTCCTGTTTGCATATCTATTCTTTCTGCTGTCATTTAACATTTTTATCATCTGTTTCTTGCTGTTTTTTTTTTCTTCTTGTCAGTCCTTCATGTTATTACTAAGCTCCTTGCTGCTTATTCATGGTTTGTAAAATGCAGTATGTCTCTTTCCATTCCCATATTCCTTTTCTTGATTTTCTTTTTTCTATACCTCACATTTAAGGATTTTGTGTCTTTTTTCCCCTCTGCCCAAATCTTTATCCCTACAGTGGGAGGAAATAAGCGGCGTAGATGAGAAGTATAAGCCCATTCGGACATACCAGGTGTGCAATGTGATGGAGCCCACGCAGCAGAACAACTGGCTGCAGACGGGCTGGGTGGCACGTCGAGGTGGACAGCGCATTTTTGTGGAGCTCCAGTTCACTCTGCGTGACTGCAACAGCATCCCTGGTGTAGCAGGCACCTGCAAGGAGACCTTCAACCTCCTGTATGTCGAGTCAGACAGGGACCTTGGAGGTGTGACGCGAGAGGACCGGTATACCAAGATAGATACCATTGCTGCTGATGAGAGCTTCACGCAGGGTGATCTTGGTGAGAGGAAGATGAAGCTGAACACAGAGGTGCGCGAGATCGGCCACCTCAATCGTAAAGGGTTCCACCTGGCATTCCAGGATGTCGGTGCCTGCGTGGCACTGGTGGCTGTGCGGGTTTACTACAAACGCTGTCTCGCAACCGTCCAGAACCTGGCAGTGTTCCCCGATACAGTGGCCGAAGCAGCGTTTGCCACGCTTGTAGAGGTGCGCGGCACCTGTGTTAACAACTCTGAAGTTGACACAGACAGCCCTCCCAGGATGCATTGTAGTGCCGAAGGTGAATGGCTGGTGCCTATTGGGAAGTGCAGCTGCAGCGCCGGCTACGAGGAGGGACACAGCAGCTGTGAAGGTAGGGAATGGAAAATCAGATAGTGGGATGTGTGGATACACGAATAAGAATGCAGCAAATACAAGCAACGAGAAAGGAGTTGTGTCGGAAATGAACTAAAGCAACAAATCCAGAATACTGAATAAAGAAAAGAAAGAATTAGCAATGTTTTCATGTGTTTTAGCTCTTTGATAGAATGCTCTGGACTAACAGCGAGCAGGAACACAACAGGAAAAAAACAAAAACTGTGTGTGATTTTTTTTTGTTTGTTTTCTTTTAAACACAACTTGGTTTGAATTTTTGCTAGAAACCGGTGTCAGTGTATTGAATAGCACATACAAAATACAGCAAATAATTGCATTGCAATCAAAACTGATGATTTGTATGCAAACTAAGTGAAATTGGCATTTTTTTCATGTGTTAAATGGCAGTGCCACTTGCATTAGAGCCAATCCAAATTCCAAATTACATTGGAGGTTCAGGCAGATATTGCTAGCAGCTACAAATATTATAAAGCTGTATAGTTCTGTTGAAGATATATTGATTGATTGATTGATTGAATCTTTATTTTGAACATGTTGAAAAAGTATAAAAAAAAAAATAGAATTAAAAGAGACAAATGAACAAAGCAAACAAAAGGAAAACGAGCAACCACAACTCCAAATAACGTCCATGTTCAAAAAGGAGCAGGAATTCAGTTAAAAAGACTCTGAAATTGACATCTGTATTGAGACACACACAGAGATACAGCAGATACTGTAAGAGTGAACGAGGGAAAGGGAATAAGTGCAGGTGAGCAAGGACAGAAAGGAGAAATCAATGTTAACGAGTGTTTAGACAAGAAGAATGATCCGCAGTGGTCATGTTTTTAGAGGGCAGACAATAGAAGTACAAAGACACCTTTCTCATTCATTTTCAAACTGTGCCTCCTTTTGTTCTATACTGACAGTGCCATCGATTGCGAGGATCTTGACTTGTCAGAGATGTTAAAATATTTCGTGTTTATGTCCAAACGTTGTCACACATATTGGCATGTGAGGCATGGTGTGTGTACCGTGAGTATGAGAAGTGTGAAGAGCCTGGTGTGTGTGAATGTGAACACAATGACTTTGTGTACTGTTTCTTCAGAAGGCCGTGTCCCAAGCTTGACAACACATCTTTCTTTCATGAGGCATAAATGTCCCGATTAACACACAGACACACCTACACGAAGTGCTGCCATTAGTAAGCTAGCGGGTGGTTTGATGTGTTGCTTTCTGACGTAAACTGAAACGGACAGTATTGCGATCTTTTGTCACAATTGCTCATATAATAGCAGCAGTTTGAACGCCTGACTCTCGCTGTTAGTTTTCACACCCCATCTTGAATTATTGTGCAATGTGATGTGGGTGTTGGAGTCACTTGACTAGACTGTAACGTGCAGTCATGGGACAGTAATTTAGACTGTTGAACTTGGTGCGGTGATCTCATATTGATCCCTGCAGTGGTTTTTTATTAAAAATGTATTGATTCTGTGTATTTGATTAACAATAGTAATTTACATCAGCGTGTTTGTATTCCAAAGTGAAGCTCATTGTGCTACTAACTAAAATATATAAGAAACGGCAACATAGCTAAAAGGCTCAGTGAGTCTATCCATAAAAAGTCAAAACTTTACTTGGATTCAGTTTGCCTGCTGTCCACTTCAAGGTTGTCTCTGTCTGAAGCTCTGCACAGCTCTCAGCACTCCTGCTGTTTTCAGGTCATTTCCTTGAAGTCTCATTCTGACCACTTCCCTCTGCACGTCTTCTTTGCTGTGTCAAAGCAGCATGCCTTTAACTATACTTTCATTTTGGGGAAGAAGTCAGGTGAGCAACAATTTTTGTTGCCGTTGCCATGAAACCCATCACGTTCGGGGTCGTTTGCAGTAAGTGTTCTCCCTCAGACACCTCGGGATGTCGATGACCTTGGGCATTACCTGTGGACTTGTACATCGCATGATCTTCCAGTGAAGACTGCTGTTTTCTCATCTAAGTCATAGCAGGGACATAATATTTTCTTAACCTTAACATTTTTTGGTATGATTGTACCATATGCCGCTTTTGGAATGCTTTCATTTAGTGGGATCTAACAACCGATATGGTAATTCATCACATATCTTGTCTGTCATTGTAAATGATGGGCCGTAACAATATTAACTTTATGAAGTTTCTGCCAACAATAGTTCTGCAAAACACCTAGCTGTTGAGAGGAACCAATAGTTAAGGAAAAAAATCCAGTATAAATAGTATTAATAGTAAAGTTGGTGATAAGTCGTGCAGAACTTTGGCTGCGTTGCACATTTTCTGGTTCTGCAGTAACAGTTTGACAGTTGGAGCTGAGAATTGTTTAATGATATTGGCAGTTGGGCCGTGTGCAAATAAAGTATGTGTTGCTTGTCCTGCTTTTTGTAATTACTGACAATGCTTTTTCGACAATAAAATCTTCGCCGCGGACAGAAGAATCTGACTGATGTACAAACCAACAGAGAAACTCGGAGGAGAATAACAATGTGGTACGGGGAAGCACCGCGCAGATGGATGAAGAGAGAAAGCACTGACAGGAAACCAACAAAAAAAAGTAACATTTTAAAGGAAAAGAAGGAGTAAAGGGAGAATAGAACATGTCAGGCATCTTGCCAAAAGAGCAAGTAGACAAGGACAGTGAGTCTCAGTGATGGCACAGAAAAGCCAGCGAGTCCACAGAGACTCAGAGAGAGAGACGTTTTAGACTGCTTCTATCGGTGCTCAACCTTGACTGGGTGCAGTTTAGCAAGTAACTGTGTGGTCCACTAGGTGATAGAGAATGTCATTATCCATGAGAGTGGTCTGCTGACACACACACACACACACACGTTCCCTGTAGTGCCTCTTTCCTCACTTCAGCTGTAATGGTATGAATATGCAGCCAAAGCCCAGACATCTCCCACTGCACCAGAGCTATTGATCAGCTGTAATGCTCCACTAAACTGAGGAATTGCGCTGGGACTGCTCATACACACTTATACTAAGGACACATCTCACAGCAGACACACACACACACTTTTTTTTTTTTAAATTTCATTTTGTGTGTCGGAGAAAGACATCAGGTCTCCATGTGCACCTCATAAAAATGGATAGTGAGATTACAGAAATGTTTTGTGCGCAAGGACATTTGAGTTTATATATGTGTCGCAATCATCCTCATGCACATGTCCTTCAAGAATATGAATAAGTAGCTGCTGTGAAGTACAACAAAAAAAGAATGCAAAGCAGTAAATCGCAACAAACACAACAAAGCTGTGATCTTCAACTGATTCCCGTGTACGTTTGCATACAGTGTTCACAGGTTCTATGTCTTATTTACTCCTGAGCGTAATTGTTTAACTGAGTGAGTGAAAATGCACTAAGTGTCTCAGTCCCGGTCAATAATATCGAAGAGCCAGTGAGAAGCTACTGATAATGGTGTAAACAGATAGTGCAGTGCAGTAGGGAAGAGGATTATTACCGCATCCTCTGTAAGGGTCACAGAAGATTTAAGGAATGCTGGATTACTTCGGATTATGGCAACTGCTGTCATAATTCTTTTTATAAAGTTTTTACCTAGGAAGTGTAGGTATTAAAGGACATTTAACTTAATTTAACAACAACAAAAAAACTCAGCAAAAGAGCAAATTTGTTATGTGTCCAGCCATGCGGTGGCTCTCGTCTGGCTTTCATCTCTCCAGTTCGACGGCTTTCTGCATCAAAACTGAATGAATGTGTAATTATAGAAAACCTAAAAAAGACAAAAATGTGTGTGGTGTTGAAGTCGTCTCTTACAACTGAGTTACTACCAAGTATCTCTAGGATGAAAAGAGGAGATCCTGGTGTTTAAGATTTAGGTCATGCAACTAATCCGCTGTTGCTCAGAGGACCGCAAGACTGCTGCTGCTTGTGAAGATGAGTGTAAATACGAAGAACTTAGAGCTTATGTCCACTTAGCTTCCTCATGAAATACATAAAAGGCCAAAAAAGGAGAGCGAGTTTAAAAACCAGAGCGGTAGGACGACTTGGATGTGTACATCTTGACCCTGTGTGCATTCACAAGTCAGACACGCGTTGTGAGGAGCACACATATGTTCTTCGGTCTCATTATGAATAGCCGTCAACAGGAACAGACCAGGGAGCAAAAAAATTACGTAATATATTACCTCAGAAATGGTGTGTTTGATGTACATGTGTAATTATGTGTGGGGTTTTTTTTGCGTGTGTCTCTCTCACACTCATGAGCTCCATCCTGTTCTAATTAAGGCAGGCTGCTCTTTCTATATAATTACTGAGTTTGCCTCATGCCTTCAGCGGATTCTCTTATTATCTTTGTTTGATGCTTCACAATCCAGCTCCATCACATTCACCACCCTGCTATTCCTTCCTATTGCTCTCCTTCCCTCCGTAATTTACTACACGCCATCCTTCTCCTCCCCTTTCCCCCCTCATGCACCTTTATTTCCTTCTCCTATTTACCCCCCAACGCGCTCCCTGTGCTGCCAAAGGACTGTATACTTAATTTCTATCTCACTGATCAGAGCAACACTTCACGACTTCCTCTAAAGAAACTGTTTGCGTTCTCTCTCCTCCTCTACCTCTTTCCTTTTTTTTTCCTCCCTCTTTGACTTTCTGTTTTTTTTATCTTGTCTCTTTTCAATATTTCCCATCAACATTCTGCTTTTCCTGTCTCCAGCTCTTGTTTCATGCCCCCCCCCCCCCCCCCCCCCGGGGTGGCCATGTGGCAGGGTAAGACGGGGTGAAGCAGGGCGAGGCAGGTTAACAGGCTGAAATCTGCTGGTGAAGCTTGGAGAATTATCCAATGCGTTTGTACAGGGCGGTGAGCGAGAAAGTGTGTGTGTGTGTTTGCGTGCTCAAATTTGGCACTAGTAGCCAATCATATGTTTCCAAAGTCGCTCCCTCTGTTGCAGTCATCTTCCGCTCTGTCTGTTGTCACTTCTTGTCATGTCCTTATCAGCCTTCCCTATTTCTTTTTGTCTCAGACAGAAGTCTTATTGTATTCTATTTCTTTTACTTCTATTTGCGTAGCTTTCCAGTCCTTCGCCAGTGATTTGTAACCACATCCTAACCTTTATGATAGAGCATCTTTCCCACTTTCCATATTCATGTTTTTGACTCATCATTCATTCTCCTTTTATCTTACATTTTGCTATCTTTATACTATCTCTTTTTGGCTAGGTGCAACCCCTGCCCATCTGGTCTCCCCTCGCTATCCTTCTCCATCTTTCTCCTTTCCAGCCACGTCACCTGCTACTGTTAGTCATTTCTCTTCCCCAGCTTTCATTTTAAATAATTCACATTCTCCAGGGAGAAAGACAAATGTGTTCTTTTGAGCCAACCATCTGATGTATTTATTTTGCTGGACACCCATACAACAAGTGGGCAAAGAGCACAAATACACACCCGTCAAACATTCACACACTAATAGAGAGCATTCCCACATAGACATACAGACATCTATGTGTGTGCTTGTTTACAAAAGTACCATTAAAATGTCCCTTGGATATTGAAAATGTGTGCTGGAGGGAGGCCAAGCACTCGCTATTCATTTTTCCCCTGCCTTACTTCACCTAGGGAGAATGAGGAAGGAAGGAATTAAGTTGGGGGGGCATTATAGATGGAGGTGAAAATGTATTTTGGGGGGGTTGAGGAGGAGGAAGAAAAATTGGAAAGGGAATGCATAGCATTGCAAAAAAAAAAAAGGGAAAAAAAGAGCTGTCACAAATTCCTCGTCGTTTCACTGTTTGTTAGTCACTCTGCGTAAAAGCGGAATGCATAAAATATGAGTTGTAAAAGCTGAGGATTATTTCAGAGACGCACACAATGCTGGTGCAGAGAGATGACGCTAAGAAAAATGACAATGAGAAGTGAGGGAGATGATGTAGACTTGATAGGGAGAAGACAGTGGGAGTAAAGGTGATGAGTTTTAGAGGTTAAAGGCTAAAAAAACAAGTAAAAAAACCCCAACTTGACCTGTAAGTAAAGAAAAAAAGTGGAGGTCAGAGGGAGATAATGGTAAGTTGAAGAGAAAGAAAAAACAAAGCGTGAAAAGGTGAGAACTAGGCAGAGTGAAATTGCAATGTGTTACCTTCATCCTTTTCTCTCTTTCCCCCCCTTTTCTTCCGCACCAGTCTCATGAATTAAATAGAGCCAACATGAATGCATCAAAGTTAGAAAAGGTTGGCATCCAGCTTAATCAGGTTGCTAACTCACCCGACATGACAGCCTCATTTCTCTCTGACTCACCCATGACCACTGAGCCGAATCAAATATTCAGTAAAACATGGAACTATCCTGTAAGAGCAGCTCCTGCTTATTAAGTACATGAAAACTTTGGTGTTCATAAGAAATAAAAAGACATTAGAACAAAAGAAACTGGCAGCTTTATTCCCTGGAATACCAGTTTCCTCTTTGCTTTGTTATACCGTTCCTCCTCTTTCAGTAATTATTTTCTAGCCACTACAGTATCGCTGAGGTGTGATACAATATTCAGTTGCATAAAATATTGCTCGCCATAAGACTTGAGATTAGTTACACTCATTTTTGGTGATTATAATTAAATCATATGGTACACATTTAAAATGTAAACCTGACTTAGTAAGAATTTTAAATATCACTGTGGAGAAACCGCGTTACTCAGCAGCAAATAGAATATAAATCAAAGTGAAACAATGGGGGAAGATTAACAGCACAGCCGATAAGCGTAGCACCATTTTTCTCTCCACAGGGAACATATTAAGTTGACTTATGGTTTGAGAAGCATGTTATATTCACTCAGCTATGTTTTGCATGTTTTAACAAATCACCACCCAGTAAAACCAAGTATCTCTAAATTCACTGATTAAAGGCTCCTTTTATGGGAGCCGTCTTGCACTTCCTGAATCGAAAACTATGCCTAGTTTTGAAAAATGGCAAGGACATTTCTCCGCTGTGATAATTTCTGGTGCTAATGAAAGCAAGAATACACATTAAAGCTCAATTATATTCTGTCAGACTAAACAGGAAAACTTAAATATAAAAACAACAGAGGCAGGCTCAAGCTAGCGATTTTCTTCCACAGATGCTGGCCCTTAGGCTCGTGCTATGCTATCCCAGTTGAACCACTCTGGCACATGAAAGGCTTGCTGACGACAAGCTGCATCTTAGATTAAAGATTAATGCTAAGTCTCATTATGTGAGGCTGTGTAATTCCTGGTGTCCTGAAGTGACCCAGCAGAAGAATTTTGGATGTGCTAGATGATTTACGACGCTTGTGTTTGCGTCTAAGAGTTCTTTTTCTTGGGCTCCATAGAAAAAAATCGGGGGGAAAAATCGTTATTTTGCAAGAAATGTGCACAGGATCTGTGCACATGTATGCTACCTGGCTGCACACCCCACCTCCTCATAGTAAAATATGAAAAAAATTATAATGTTAATGGAAAGTCAGTGTTCAGAAATGCCCTGCTGTCCCACAGTCTCCTCGTTCCATCCCTATTCAAGCTCTACTAATAACTTTCCATCTGTTCCAAATTGATGTGGGATCAGTGTATAGATCTGTCTGCCCCCACTTAACCTCAGTGAAATGTACTTATTCTGTCAAAACACTTGAAAGATGGCGAACGCAGGAGTGCGCACACACACACACACACACACACACACACACACACACACACACACACACACACACACACGTGTGCTTATTGGAAACAAAGTCTTAAGAGGAAGCTGCTATTATTTTTAGTACTACAGGTCTCATTGAAGTCAGGAGGAGTGAAATGAGAAATAAAATAGTCAAAGTGTGTTGAGAATTGTTAAGTCAAAGGTAACTGGATTTACACAATTAGTGTTAAAGACAGTTTGTCACTCACTCTAGTAGATCTGCGTGTTCTGTACAGTGGTATGCGGTGATTAAATGGTTATCAGTTACAAGTTGATTTGTATTTTTATTTGTTTTATTTATTCATTTATTTAATGGTTTTGGGCTGGAGCCTGTCAGTGCTGACATATGCCATGACACAAGATGTGAGGCAGGGCTTGTTCAGCACAGGGGTGTATTTCTGTAATGGAGCCCATCGAGTCCATCAATGCTAACACACGGAGATAGACAGCCATTCACACCCACATCCATGCCCATAGAGTTAATGCATGTCTGTGGGCGGAAACAGGCGCACCAAGAGAAAACCCACATAGGGAAAATGCTAATAACGTGACTGTAATATGTCATCAGCACTGAAAAAGAAAATTTATTTTTGTTAGTCATTAAAACAAATGGCAAAACATCTGTAAGACTGAAAAGTGAGTTGCCTTTAACTTAAAGTATGACTAAAAACCTCGATGTACAATTATCTTTAAAATTCAGTTCACTGCATTTTTTTAAAATAAAAGTAAATCTTCAATAACCTGCACTGCTTCATTATGTTTCAAGGCAAACGTTTACATTGTGAGTTTGTATGTGATGAGCTGTGCAGCCATCCCTGTTTGAATCTACCCTGCGTATCTATGTCTGTGTATGCCGGCTGTTGTCTCTGTATTCACAGCTCGACAGAGGGGCCTGCCATGAGGACAGAGTGCCCGCCCCCCCTGGCTCCACAGTGCGCCTGGCATGCCAGCCTTTGCCAGCTTAGCTCTCCATCCCCCTGCCTTCCTTGTTTTCCTGTCATTCGTCATCACCCTCCCTATCATGCACCCTCTCTTGTGCAAACTGATACGCATTTGCACGACTCAACCCACATTCCACTGAAATGGACGGCTTTTCCAGAGACACCTGCGCCACTGCGCTCTAAATATAACACACGTAAATGCACACGCCCACACATATCCATGTATGTGTACATTAAGATTTCTTGGGCACGTGCATTTGCATATCCATATACTGAATGCACGGATCATCCCAAACACTCCCAGAAACAAACAACACTACATATGCATGCTCAGACATGGGCTTACTCCCACTCCCTCACAGGCTCATGTGTGTTATTTGTCCGTAACCCACTCCATCTGTTTCTGCCTTCACGCCTAACTAAGGCCTGTTTATCACTCGGCACACTCACGCACGCACACTCTCATTGTTTTGATGTGTAATCATGTGCAGTTCCACAAACACCTGTAGTCCTTATATTAACCAGACAACCCATAATCCTCTCAGATGGACAGGCTCATTACACTCAGATGCTCACACATCACTGAGCAAAAGCCATAAATCTAGACGTACACTTTGGCGAAATCTAATTTTATATTCTGGTAGAGTTATGAGGGATTTTGTCACACTGGCAATAATTGTTTCATGCTCTCTTTGCACACATGGACATGCCCCTTGATCATTCGCTTTCTCTCCCCGACACACGCACACAAATGCTCACAGTGGGGAACAGTGTGAAGTGATTGGCATCCTGAGTAGAGTGTTATGGGTGACATTTCCACTGTGTAGTGGTATTGAGGTCTCCTGCAGGGCCTCTGGTCCAATTGGCACATTGAGAGATTGAGGGCGTTAGGTGGGTGGAGGTTCCAGAGAGAGAGGGGCCACTGAGGGAGAAAGAGAGAGAGAAAGACACAGGGTTACTACAGCTCCACTGGATCCTAATATCAAGCTTGGGCTCCGTAAATGAGTTAGAAAAAAATGACTTTGGATAAGTTTATACCTGTAGTTTTCCAAAGATAATCAAATAATAACAAACTGAACTCTTCATATCAAGAGGATACAAATCGACAAAAGGGAAATGGTGCTTAATCGCATTTCATTTTTAGCCTAAAGCTATTTGCAACTTGAAATTTATGTTTGATGATAACCACCATAAACAAGCCCTGGTTGATTCTGTACTGAAGCTCAAATATGTTCCCCTATAAACTGTAAATCACAGCTGCCCACAGATATAAACAGAAGCTGATAGATGACACTCTGAAAATGTAAAACTTTTGGCTTGATGAGGTTTAAATTTCTATGATGTCCTAGAACCCACGAGGAACAAAGAGGAAAACTGGTCACACAGTCTAAATAGATTAAATCGAGTCTTTTCAGGAGTGTCTCTAAATCATTGAAGCAAACAAAACTCCATCTCGCTCTCTGCTGTTTCTTTAGCTTTATCTCATGCCATTTGTTCAGTCATCCCTGTTCTTGCGTGTTACTTTTCTCAACCTTTTTTTTTCCTTTTTATCTCCCTTTCCATCAAATAAGAAGGTGAATCAAACAAAGTCTTTTATCATAATTTAATCTTTCTCAGGAAAATGTAAGTTCCTACATTCCTCTGCAGTTATCACTTTATTCGGTGGTCATTTCATCTAGCTGAAGATGATCTGATTGGGCTGATAGGAATCTTAACATTGTCTGTAAACAGAAAGAAAATTCCAACATTAACCAGCATATATAATGGGCATTATCACTTGTAATCAGTCCCATAGATATGGCCAGCAGGGGCCCTCCTCCATCTCTCAGCAGGCTGAGTAGAAAGTAATCATCCACTGTAATCAGTGATCAACAGAAAGTAACCCAATTATGTAGGAGACACTTAAACCTCTGGTTGTAAAAATTGCAGTAATATAGACAATAGGGCTTTATAACAGGAGGTTCCACAGGCAACTGTTAGTGGTATTATAACAAAGTCAAAGTGATTGGGAACAACATCAACTCAGCTGGATCAGCAAGTGCTAATACACAAAGAGGTCCTCAACTTTCTGCAGACCTCCAAATGTGGCATTCAGGTTAGCTCAAGAACAGTGCTTCCTGGGTTTACATGGCCAAACAGCTGCAACCAAGCCTTACATCACCAAGTGCAATGTAAAGTGTCAGATGCTGTGGTGTAAAGCACGCCACCACTGGACTCTAGAGCAGTAGAAACGTGCTCTCTGGAGTGCTTCTCTGTTTGAAAATCTGATGGACGAGTCTGGGTTTGTTGGTTGCCAGGTAACAGTTTGACTGCCCTGTGCGAAGTTTGGTGGAACTAAGATAATGATGTGCGGTTGTTTTTCAGGATTTCGGCTGAGTTCTTTAGTTCCAGTGAAAGGAAGCATACCAAGAACTTTTGGGCAATTTCATCCTCCCAACTCTGTGGGAACAGTTTAGGGATGGCCCATTCCTTTTTCAACATGACTGTGCACTAGTGCACAAAGCAAGGTCCATAAATACATGGATGAGTGAGTTTGGTGTTAAAGAACTTGACTGACCTGTACAGAGTCATGACCTCAGCCTGGTAGAAACCTTTGGGAGGAATTGGAGCGGAGAGTGTGAGTCAGGACTTCCTGTCCAACATCAGTGTCAGACCTCACAAATGTGCTTCTGGAAGAATAGTTGAAAAGAAATCCCATAAACACACTCTTCGAGTTGTATGAAAGCAGACAAGAAAATACATTTGGGAATATAGCATACTTTTGTAAGTGAAGTTTTTCAACCCACTAGTGATCTTTTGCTCACCCCAGCTAAGTACTTTTCATGTCCAAACCTAACCAAACAGTGTGCAAAAATGATAGTAGATTCAGGTAGCTCTTAACAATGAAAGCTAAAGCTGAACAAAAGTGAAGTCGTTAAGTATAGGTCTTGAACTCCTATATGGCTGAGAGTCTTGCAGAATATGTCTCCACTTCCTCGCCTGCCTCTTAATGTAGAATTTTATTGCCGTTTTTAAACCTGAAACACACTTAATATTTCCCTTCAGGGAGATTAAATGACCACCCCTTAATGAGGTAATGACTGTCCGCTTACCTCACTTACACTTTGGCTAAGATGTGCTGTCCTGGAAAACCGTAAATCCAGGCTTCATATAGAAAGCTGTGTGTGACAAGAGTACATTTAAACAATATTTACAAACAGCAGTGGAGTTTTCACCTGTTTTCAGGGTGCATTTGACTTTTTTTCCTCCCCCTGCTTTCTCTCCGTGACTCTTTGTGTTGTGCTACCACCATCCAGAACAATGTAAATCTACTGTTGAATTAGTTATTTTCCCTCCCTATCATCCATCACACACGACACACTGAGAGGGCGGAGTGCGCAACAGTGAGAGACTGCGTGGTGCAACGAACCATCGCCATGTTTACACAGATTGAAAAATCAGACCCGGGGAAAACATAAGTTCAAACATGTGTGTTCATGTTTAGTGTTTTTTTGTTGTTGTTGTTGTTTTTGCCATGCAGCACACAGACACACAAAGACAAATACAGACTTGCATCTTGTGAAATACATCTTTGGTTGACCATCTCATGCAGAATATACACACGTACGCAGAAATTGTACATTGCAGCGTTTTGTGTATCTGGCGTTGCCTTCTTTTTGTGTGTGTTTTTTTTTCAGGGTTAGGGCTATTTAAACTTGTTTGATGCAGTGGATTGTTTTTCTGTGTCTTTAATGTTTTCTGCAGAATTTCAATGCTCTTGGCCGTTACACATGGAAGCTTATCCATAAGATGTGTGTACACATCACAGTTGACTGAGCATACACTTTACCTTTAGTTTTTTTGGCTGTGCTTTATATGTCATCTGTATATGCTATTTTGGCACTGAGAAACCACAAGGCGCGCGCGCGCACACACACACACACACACACACACACACACACACACACACACACACACCTAAAGTCAACGGTTTGTATGTCATGTGGTTTTAACTGGCCCTGCCGGCGGTGATGGATGGTGTATTTATGAAGCCCCTTTCCGTGCTCTGGATCAAGGACTCAAAGAATCATCCAGTCTGACGGAGAGAGCGGGATGGGTGGATCAAGGGATGACAGAGGCAAGGATAGAGGGAAGGAGTAAGGATGTATGACTGAAGAGAAAGGGAGGCAGCAGAATGGAGGGATTTTGGAGGGGCGAAGGGGACGGGGAAGGAGAAAAACAGGACTGCCTGCTTGATGGGAAGGTCATAGTCAGCAGGGAGTACTGGAGTCCTGCTGAGCTCGGAACATGTCGCACAAACACACACCTACAAGTGCAATTTCTCTTTATCAAATTGGGGGAAAAAAAGGTCCCGAATCCTCCGTCACCAACTGACATTCGTTAGTGTCCAAAATGCGTGAAAGATGCATCAGTTAAACATTGGATAACACAACGAGTCAGCTTGTTATAAAGATACATTAATGTGACAGATATTTATTGTCTCAACAATACACTTTGTAGCACATTCAGTCTTTACCATCCTAATGCATGCACATGCTTGCATACACATCCACTTGTGTGCAAAAGCAGCCTCGCTTCTTATCGTTTTTTTTTTCGTCTCTCTGGTTTCGTCTCACCCAGCCAGCTTCATCTATTCTGTGTCGTTATTCTCATTTGGCACGAGGATAAATCTCATCCCAGTTTATGAGGCAGCAGTTGTAAGCCAGATAGAGGTAGACAGTAAACTATTAGACAGAAAGACAGATGGCCAGAGGAGGGATGGACAGCAAAAACAAGCAGACTAGCTGTTAAGTGTTTATATGAATAAGCAGGCAGGAAGACTGACACACACATTTGGTAGCTGTTAAATCAAAGAAAAAACAGTTTGCAGGACATGTTGACACATTGGAGACAGAATGGGAATACTGGAATTTTGAATTCACAAGCATATCAGAAGTACAGTAGATTTAGAGCCTTAGATATTGTTGTTTTAGCTGATGATCCAAGAACCCTTTGAAACTTGTTTCTGTTATTTGATAGGATATATATAATAGCTAAAAATTGAGGAGAGTTGTGGGAGTGGGTAACATTAAACAAAAATGGACTCAGTCGTGGGCCTTGACTTTGCAATTACAGTATCAATCTGTTGGGCTCCACAATTTTGAGCTTAAAAATGGTATATTTGAAAGATTAAGAAAATCTTGCAGAAATGGTAAATAAAATGGAAACAAAGTGTTCAAGCAAGACACAAAGTCAACCTCGGCCACAAAGTCAAGCTTGACCACAGCACCAGCAGATTGGTGGTTCTCAATGCCAGCCAATTTCAGCTTATGTCCAAGCCCATGCTGTTCTACACATCCAACCAGCCGCGTTATATAAGGAGTTTCATTTATGCTGTTTTAACCTGCTTACAGTTGTTGCCCATCTCCACACCAGCTTTCCTGCCTGCTTTATACAGTATCTTCCTGCTACACTCTGTGGAAGGTAAGGAGAAATCCCAAACATGATTCAAATTTAAATCATTTTTACATTCTTTACATTTAAATTAACCATTATTTGCATTTAAATTCTGCTAAATTTAAATAACAAAATCTTGACTATCGTGGACTGAAAGATTGTTATTACTATATCAATTCATTTCAAATACATAAGTAAGACTACAAATTGTACACATACAAAGTAGTTTGTATGTGTACTATTACGTTTCTGGGAAAAGTAATGCAGTTTCTGAAAAAAAAAATGGGTTTTTTTTATTAATTTTGGATGCAGTTATACAAATAAAACACTTTTTCTTTACTAAATTTACTAAAAAAAATTAAAATATGCCCTGATTTGGAAGATTCTTTGGTTACCACTATTAAGAGAAATACATGAAAAAAATATAAAATAACAACAAAACAATAGCTTAAATGAGTAGAATTGTGTATATCAGAAAAAAATACAATACAATATGATAAAACCAAATATCTTAATTAATGTGATATCAAAATTAATAAAGCAAAACTGAATACATGTAAATATTATAAAAATATTGAATGATAATATACAACATGCTAAATATTTATAAATTAATTTGTTTCAAATAAAGCTTCAATTTTCTTCAATTTTAGTGAGCAAAACCGCGAGGAATGAAAACCTACATTGCCAAAAGCTCTGTTGTTTGCAAGTCATACAGTAAGGTGTTGGAGTCCAAAGTCAAATCCTGTTCTAGCTGTCAGTTGCTAAAGGCAATATTTCTTCGTGATTTTCCACAGAGCATACCTGCCTAGCTTTACAGTTTTCTCCATAAGGGTGGCTCTCTGCATGTGGTAACTGCACTTGTCAGGAAGACCTGCAAAAGTGGTAATAAATGAAGTAAGAGTTCCTACTGCCTCCCCTTTATATTTTCTTAACCCTCGAGCTGTCCATCTGTACAGGGATGAAGCTGATACTGGAGTACATTTTTCAGTGTGCTTTGTTGATCTACTGTTAGAAAAGTGTTATAAAAATGAAGAAAGTGACAAGTTGCCAGTTAAATTTGCTATTTTCATTTGCGTAATCATCATCTCATAAAACGTTCTGCTCATAGAATTGTACTTTTTTTTTACACGTGGACAAAGTGAAAAGTTGATCTTGGTCAAATAAAGTAGACAATTACAGGAGTAATAAAACATAATTAATTAATAAAACATAATTTTATCTTTTTATAATGTCTTGTGTTAAAGAAAAATGGTTTCATCCACTCGATCTGATCTTTTGATTTGTTGATGTTAAAGAAATTCTCTCCTGCTGCAGGAAACACTCTGTGCAGGTGCAGCAGATACCTTTTTGTCTGTCTGCCAAACGGCCTGGCTGTCATGGAGGTGATGTCCTCTGTTAGCATAGGACAAATTGACCTGGACCTCGGGGCAGCCTGAGGGGACACTGCTGATTGTTTCTATACTGTCCTCAGTGGCTGTCATCTGCAGAAAAAAGCTCGGCCAGCACATCTTACTTATCCAACAGGGGAGAACACACTCGAGTATTCTGCAAGCACTTTTTTATTTCCAAAGAAATTATGAAGTATTTATATATGTTATTGTTGCTAACTAAAAATGAAATCCTTGAAAAATAGGGACAGCATTATAAGACACTGAAAAACAGAATTTGCGGACTTCTCAGCTCTTTACATTAAGTTTTGTATGTCATATGTTATGTCATAACTGTTTTTTCCTAAACTTTACACCAGGTGTTTTTTATTGAAATCCAGTCACTTGTGCACTTCTGGTCAAAGCAACTTGGAGTATTTAGCAAATATGCATCTCAAAGCACATTTAGTGTCATGATTATATGTGCATCTGTGTGAGTTCAGGGAGTCATGTTAGTGGCAATCCTGCTTTGGCGTTCCCTCCATCTGTGTGCTTTGTGCTATAGTTCCCTTGAGGCCCTTACACACTCTCTGATGGCACATCAGAAGCTCCCACCTATAAACACCAGCATCAATAACTTACACCCCTCGTTCTCACTCTCTTTGTCTCTTTCTCTCTCCCTCTCTCTCTGCTGGCTGACTGTTGTTTATATGGCTGTAAAATTCAATTAGGCTGCAGGGGAGTGGGCCGGTCTGCATTACTGCCTGCCAGGGTGACATTTCATTTGCAATGAATCATGGGCCAGAGTAGGACCTGGCCGGCAAGCAGAACAACACTTCTCCTCATATCTGTCCCCTTCTTCTTCTTTCTTTCTTTCTGTCTTTGCTACTTCAAATACTTTACACCCTCTTTCAGTTGCATGGCACATGAACCATTTTACCCTTTCCTGAGTTGTGACGCCAGAAAAAAACCCTTTTGTTTTCTGGCTGCCTGCCGTTCAAGAGAACAAACTAAGTGTGACAAAGGCAAAGAGGGCAGTGGTTAATAATCACTGCCTTCTTTGCCTTTCTCCCCTCTATAGATTCGCTTTTTTTATCCTCCTTATCCTTTTTTTATCCTTTCTTCTTCTTCAGTCTCCTGCTGTTTATGTCAGTACAAATATTTTAGCCCCAGTAAGCTGCTGTCCACCTCTTACCTGGCTCATTTTGATTGAGGCCAGGACCTTAACATTTTAGGTCCATTTCAGATCCCCAAAAAAGGCCTCATCAAATTTTAACATGCATCACTTTAGCCGGCACAAGTGGTGTCATGCCATTGCCCCTGCTGAAAGGCAGGCTTTGCTCGAGGACAGGAAACAGAATTAGATATAAGAATTTTTAAAACCCCAAGCACAGGAGCTTGTAAGTCACAAATTGGTGGATTTGAGAAATTTTTCTTTTATGCAATTTGAGTGTGCTGACTGCATTCTTTTAGAACAGATCAAATTTCTGCCTAAGACCACAGAGTAAACTGTGAGATGAAAAATTGCCTCTTTTGCTCATTAAGGGAATGTAAACTGAGTAAAATAAATGGGGTGGCATTGAGAAAAGCATGCCTTAACACTCTAAATTAATGCATAAACTGCCTCTGATTACACTGCGAGAAGATTATATATAAATTGAGGATAAACTTTGAATAATCTAATACATTGTCATCCATGCTGAGGAGGTATTACTGTTTCCCTTAGAAGTATGCTGAAAACATACCGGGGCTCTTGTCTGTTTGAATTCAATCTTACAGAAACAGGCCTCTGACTTATTTTGAGTCCTTGCCTGTAATTCAGTAAAACCTAGTGTACGCTATTAATAATGTATGTTAAGTGCTCTGATTTTAGCTGTGGTTTGTTCCTTTGTTCTTTCCCTGAGTGCAAAGTTTGCTTGCATCGGTTTTCTTTGTTCGTGTGAACTTGTTGTGTGTTTGGTATTTGTATCAGGTTTGTAGTCGTGTATATTTATTGTATTTCCAGAGGATCGTGTGGTAGTTTGATTTTTACCTGCTGTTTTCTTAGTCCAAAATGTATGCACAGATTCTGGTATAATTTATTTCTGTGTGTTACTATCATTTAATTTGCCCTGTGTTGATTGATATATGAATATGCACAGTCTAAATATGTGCAACGCACAAGAATTTGTACAAGGGACCAGATTTTAAGTATGGGGGGCTTTCTGGCTTCCATTTGTAGTGCAAGTAGTGCCACGCCATCACGTTTAAGTGTGCTTGGTATTTGCAGGTAAATAATCTACATTAATGGGAAAATAGGAAACACATTTGCTGAAATTCGATGCATTCATGAACAGCAGCAGGCACACAGAAAAAGACATTTTCACCGGATATATCTGCTGTCTGTGCTGGAGCACTCAAAATATTGGCCCATGTCCCCAGAGGCTATGTCAGCAGACAATAGCCGTTGGGTTCCTTGTGGGATTTCAAAAAAATTTTTTTCCAAACCCTAAGGTGACATTTTTAAAGTCCAGCAGGCTCTTGTTTTTTTTATTTTTAAGTTAAAAACTTTTTCTCCTTGCTGTTGATCACTATTCCTTTGAGAGCGAGCATGTTCTGTGTTAATTTTTTATGTCTTGGAGTCGTATTACACCATATATCAAAATTTGTCATCTAAATACCATCCAGCAGAACTCCAATTAAACTTTTCTTATTCTAAAAGGAAAAAAACAAAAATGGAAATTCTGAATATCGTTACACAAATGAATAGGTTATGGTTTTGTAACACATATATTGATTATGTTACAAGATTCCTCGGCTAACATGCTTTTTCAGTCCTTTTCTTCAGTTTTATATTTCAAAATAATAATAAACTGCTTGGTAACCTGCACAGCATAACGCATGTGTTGTCAGAATTATATGAGAAGGCTTTATCTACACATCATGTTTGTACAAAAGCTCTGAGTGCTTAATGTTTCTCTAAAACATTTCTATAAAACAAGCCAGGTGATAATCATGTACAACAGAAATGCCTGTGTGATCCTGAAGCTGGGGGCTTACAGTGTATTCACATAAATTTGCACAGACACACAAACATAGAGAAAGACATACTTGTGCATATATAGGCTTTAAAAAAATGGTTCTGTCATTCTCTGCTTACCTCCGTCTCGACTGTCCCTACATGCACACCCACACATACTAAATGCCCACAGCGAATCCATCCCTGCTCAGTTTCAGGATGCGCACTGTAGGGAAGGTGATCTTTATTTAAATCCAGTTGTCTGTGTTCACTCCTAATCTCCTCCCTCAGAAAGAAGGGATTTTGCTGCTCTGCTCCGCTCACTGATGTGATTTACACCAGGAGGGGGAGGAAAGGGATGAAGGGATGGTGGTAAAAGTGAATGATGGGAGATGGATAGGATGTGGGAAAATGTTATCGGTCTTTGAAAAGGCTGTGGACATAAAGGAAAAGGTCTGCAAATGAAAGATTAAGGGGTTTCGAAAATCCACTAGGAGAGACTACCACATAATTGTACATTTTTGGGGGGTTTTTTAAGCAGTTTTTTTTATATGTGGTGATGTGAAATGACATGCAGTGTTCTGTGGGACCATCATCTGTCTCTATACATCAGCAATAATGCACCTTATTACTTCAAGTTAAAGCAGTTACTGAAATGCCCTTGACAAAAATAAAAATATCTGTCCCAAAATCACTTAAGATCATACGCCATAGACATTTGTTTCCTCAGCGTCAAATGAAATCAAGTTTTTGTGTAGGCATTTAAATGTTTAAAATCATTTGTGGCATTGTTTGTGATTACTAAGAGTAAAATTTGAATGCACAGATCATCTGCTATGCAAAGATCACATGTGCACATGGTGTTTTGAGGAATTTTTCATGCTGATCCACAAACATATGTTTGTACTAGGACATCTGGGCATCTTGTATATTCTTGTTATTTCAGATAAAAGTCATTTTAGTCAGTTCAGGCTTATCTGATTCTTATTCTTGAGAAGAGATATATCGAGGTGTGCATAAATGCTAACCATCTGCACTTTGTATTGTTCGTCCAAAGGACAATGTCCCAGAATGACATTAACTGCATTAAGTTCTACTTGCTTAGAGAATGGTGGTATTAGTTCATTGAGAGTTGTAGGCGTTTGCTTATGCACAGCTCTCTTAAAATCGGTTGTTTGGATGCAACTTTACAAACCAAACAAGCTATACTTGTTCAGTCTTTTTCTAATTGCACTTTCATGAACTTTAACATGTAACATGCTAACTGAGGCCTGTAGAGTCTGATATGTAGCTCTTCATTTACTTTTATTTATTTATTTTTGATAAGTCAGATATTTCTACCTAGAAAGTATTCATGCATTAATGTGTTCTTTAGTTCTAATTAAAGTTTGACTGGCACTCTGGGTGAAGTGCTCAGCATGTTTTCCACCATCCATTGCCCAGACCTTCTGCATGGTCAAACAGCATTACAGAGATAATTCCTATTACTCCTACCACGCTAGCTTCTCAACCCCTTGAATCTCCTTTCAGCTTTCTTTCCCTCTTTTTT